>NW_026636626.1:0-2383 GCF_028554395.1 Pezoporus wallicus
CCCCATAGCAATGGGTATCCCAATGGGGGACACTGGGGTCTATGGGTCATGGGTGGGGGTCACCCCCATAGCAATGGGTATCCCAATGGGGGGGACAGTGGGGTCTATGGGTCATGGGTGTGGGTCACCCCCATAGCAATGGGTATCCCAATGGGGGGAACACTGGGGTCTATGGGTCATGGGTAGGGGTCACCCCATAGCAATGGGCATCCCAATGGGGGGGACAGTGGGGTCTATGGGTCATGGGTGGGGGTCACCCCCATAGCAATGGGTATCCCAATGGGGCAAACAATGGGGTCTATGACCCATCGGTGTGGGTCACACACAGCCATGGGTATCCCAATGGGGGGGTCACTGGGGTCTATGGGTCATGGGTGGGAGTCACCCCAAAGCAATGGGTATCCCTAATGGGGGGGACACTGGGGTCTATGGGCCATGGGTGTGGGTCACCCCCATAGCAATGGGTATCCCAATGGGGGGGACACTGGGGTCTATGGGTCATGGGTGGGGGTCACCCCCATAGCAATGGGTATCCCAATGGGGCAAACAATGGGGTCTATGACCCATCGGTGTGGGTCACACACAGCCATGGGTATCCCAATGGGGGGGACACTGGGGTCTATGGGTCATGGGTGGGAGTCACCCCAAAGCAATGGGTATCCCTAATGGGGGGGACACTGGGGTCTATGGGCCATGGGTGTGGGTCACCCCCATAGCAATGGGTATCCCAATGGGGCAGACAATGGGGTCTATGGGCTATGGGTAGGGGTCACCTCATAGCAATGGGTCTCCTAATGGGATGCACACTGTGCTCTATGGCCCATTGGTGTGGGTCCCCCCCATAGCAATGGGTATCCCAATGGGGCAGACACTGGGGTCTATGGCCCATGGGTGCGTGTCACCCCATAGCAATGAGCATCCCACTGGGACGCACACTTCTCTCTCCGACCCACACGTGTGGGTCCCTGCCATAGCAATGAGCCTCCCACTGGGACGCACACTTCTCTCTATGACCCATAGGTGTGAGTCCCCCCATAGCAATGAGCCTCCCAATGGGACGCACACTTCTCTCTATGACCCATAGGTGTGAGTCCCCCCATAGCAATGAGTCACCCACTGGGATGCACACTGCTCTCTCCAACCCACACGTGTGGGTCCCTGCCATAGCAATGAGCCTCCCAATGGGACGCAAACTGCTCTCTTTGACCCACACGTGTGGGTCCCTGCCATAGCAATGAGCATCCCAATGGGATGCACACTGCTCTCTATGACCCATAGGTGTGAGTCCCCCCATAGCAATGGGTCACCCAATGGGACGCACACTTCTCTCTCCGACCCACACGTGTGGGTCCCTGCCATAGCAATGAGCCTCCCAATGGGACGCAAACTGCTCTCTCTGACCCACACGTGTGGGTCCCTGCCATAGCCATGGGTCACCCAGTGGGACGCACACTGCTCTCTATGACCCATAGGTGTGAGTCCCCTCATAGCAATGGGTCACCCAATGGGATGCACACTGCTCTCTCCGACCCACACGTGTGGGTCCCTGCCATAGCAATGAGCATCCCAATGGGACGCACACTTCTCTCTCCGACCCACACGTGTGGGTCCCTGCCATAGCAATGAGCATCCCAATGGGACGCACACTTCTCTCTATGACCCCTTGGTGTGAGTCCCCCCATAGCAATGAGTCACCCAATGGGACGCACACTTCTCTCTCCGACCCACACGTGTGGGTCCCTGCCATAGCAATGAGCCTCCCAATGGGACGCACACTTCTCTCTCCGACCCACACGTGTGAGTCCCCCCATAGCAATGAGCATCCCAATGGGACGCACACTGTGCTCTATGACCCCTCGGTCTGAGTCCCCCCATAGCAATGAGCCTCCCACTGGGACGCACACTGCTCTCTCCGACCCACACGTGTGGGTCCCTGCCATAGCCATGGGTCACCCAGTGGGACGCACACTTCTCTCTATGACCCATAGTGTGAGTCCCCCCATAGCAATGAGCCTCTCAATGGGACGCACACTTCTCTCTCCGACCCACACGTGTGGGTCCCGTTCCCCCCCCCGCCCGCCCCACACATCCGTGGGTCCCCCCTCACCCAGGTTCTGCCTGGCGGCCAGGAAGCGCGCGCGGGCTCGCGGACGTTGTCGGCCAGCAGGAAGGCTCCCTCCTCCAGGACGTCGAGCAGCAGCGTGGCCGTGTGCGCCCGCTGCGCGCCCCCCATGTCCCGCCACGACTCCAGCGCCTCGGCCCGCAGGAGGTTGTCCACGGCCTCCACCACCGCCTGCCGACGGGGAGGGGGGCGGGGTCACAAACACGTGGCCACGCCCCCATCCCAGGACATAGGACACGCCCCCCTCCAAGGATATAGGAC
>NW_026636627.1:0-2366 GCF_028554395.1 Pezoporus wallicus
ACCTTTAGGCATGAAAGCGAGGAGCGACAGCAATGATGGTGACACCGTTGCAAAGCTGACTGTGTGCTGAAGATGCCCAGCACATGCTTTCCCTCCTGGCTCTTCGGCTCTGGGAGCAGAGGCCAGACGTTCGTGCTCTACTCACTGTGCTGCTGGGCAGCCGAGAGCAAGCTCGGGAGAGGTTGCATTCAAATGGACTTTAGGTATGAAAGCGAGGAGCGACAGCAATGATGGTGACACCGTTGCAAAGCTGACTGTGTGCTGAAGATGCCCAGCACATGCTTTCCCTCCTGGCTCTTCGGCTCTGGGAGCAGACGGCAACCGTTCGTGCTCTACTCACTCTGCTGCTGGGCAGCCGAGAGCAAGCTCCGAAGAGGGTGCATTCAAATGGACCTTTAGGTATGAAAGCGAGGAGCGACAGCAATGATGGTGACACCGTTGCAAAGCTGACTGTGTGCTGAAGATGCCCAGCACATGCTTTCCCTCCTGGCTCTTCGACTGTGGGAGCAGACGGCAACGTTCGTGCTCTACTCACTGTGCTGCTGGGCAGCCGAGAGCAAGCTCCGAAGAGGGTGCATTCAAATGGACCTTTAGGTATGAAAGCGAGGAGCGACAGCAATGATGGTGACACCGTTGCAAAGCTGACTGTGTGCTGAAGATGCCCAGCACATGCTTTCCCTCCTGGCTCTTCGACTGTGGGAGCAGACGGCAACGTTCGTGCTCTACTCACTGTGCTGCTGGGCAGCCGAGAGCAAGCTCTGAAGAGGGTGCATTCAAATGGACCTTTAGGTATGACACTGAAGGAGCGACAGCAATGATGGTGACACCGTTGCAAAGCTGACTGTGTGCTGAAGATGCCCAGCACATGCTTTCCCTCCTGGCTCTTCGACTGTGGGAGCAGACGGCAACGTTCGTGCTCTACTCACTGTGCTGCTGGGCAGCCGAGAGCAAGCTCCGAAGAGGGTGCATTCAAATGGACCTTTAGGTATGAAAGCGAGGAGCGACAGCAATGATGGTGACACCGTTGCAAAGCTGACTGTGTGCTGAAGATGCCCAGCACATGCTTTCCCTCCTGGCTCTTCGACTGTGGGAGCAGAAGCCAGACGTTCGTGCACTAATCGTTCTGCCCCTGGGCAGCCGAGAACAAGCTTCGGAGAGGTTGCACTCAAATGGACTTTTAAGTATGAAAGCGAGGAGCGACAGCAATGATGGTGACACCGTTGCAAAGCTGACTGTGTGCTGAAGATGCCCAGCACATGCTTTCCCTCCTGGCTCTTCGGCTCTGGGAGCAGAGGCCAGACGTTCGTGCTCTAATCGCTGTGCTACTTGGCAGCTCAGAGCAAGCTCCGTAGAGGTTGCATTTGAGTGGACTTTTAGGTATGAAAGCGAGGAGCGACAGCAATGATGGTGACACCGTTGCAAAGCTAACTGTGTGCTGAAGATGCCCAGCACATGCTTTCCCTCCTGGCTCTTCGACTGTGGGAGCAGACGGCAACCGTTCGTGCTCTACTCACTGTGCTGCTGGGCAGCCGAGAGCAAGCTCCGAAGAGGGTGCATTCAAATGGACCTTTAGGTATGAAAGCGAGGAGCGACAGCAATGATGGTGACACCGTTGCAAAGCTGACTGTGTGCTGAAGATGCCCAGCACATGCTTTCCTCCTGGCTCTTCGACTGTGGGAGCAGACGGCAACTGTTCGTGCTCTACTCACTGTGCTGCTGGGCAGCCGAGAGCAAGCTCAGAAGAGGGAGCATTCAAATGGACCTTTCGGTATGAAAGAGAGGAGCGACAGCAATGATGGTGACACCGTTGCAAAGCTGACTGTGTGCTGAAGATGCCCAGCACATGCTTTCCCTCCTGGCTCTTCGGCTCTGGGAGCAGACGGCAGACGTTCGTGCTCTACTCACTGTGCTGCTGGGCAGCCGAGAGCAAGAGCAGAGAAGAGGTTGCATTCAAATGGACCTTTAGGTATGACAGTGAGGAGCGACAGCAATGATGGTGACACTGTTGCAAAGCTGACTGTGTGCTGAAGATGCCCAGCACATGCTTTCCCTCCTGGCTCTTCGATTGTGGGAGCAGACGGCAACTGTTCGTGCTCTACTCACTGTGCTGCTGGGCAGCCGAGAGCAAGCTCTGAAGAGGGTGCATTCAAATGGACCTTTAGGTATGACACTGAGGAGCGACAGCAATGATGGTGACACCGTTGCAAAGCTGACTGTGTGCTGAAGATGCCCAGCACATGCTTTCCCTCCTGGCTCTTCGACTGTGGGAGCAGACGGCAACCGTTCGTGCTCTACTCACTGTGCTGCTGGGCAGCCGAGAGCAAGCTCCGAAGAGGGCGCTTTCAAATGGACCTTTCGGTATGAAA
>NW_026636628.1:0-2500 GCF_028554395.1 Pezoporus wallicus
GCTGTGCTACTTGTCAGCTCAGAGCAAGCTCCGTAGAGGTTGCATTCGAGTGGACTTTTAGGTATGAAACCGAGGAGCGACAGCAATGATGGTGACACCGTTGCAAAGCTAACTGTGTGCTGAAGATGCCCAGCACATGCTTTCCCTCCTGGCTCTTCGACTGTGGGAGCAGACGGCAACCGTTCGTGCTCTACTCACTGTGCTGCTGGGCAGCCGAGAGCAAGCTCCGAAGAGGGTGCATTCAAATGGACCTTTAGGTATGAAAGCGAGGAGCGACAGCAATGATGGTGACACCGTTGCAAAGCTGACTGTGTGCTGAAGATGCCCAGCACATGCTTTCCCTCCTGGCTCTTCGGCTCTGAGAGCAGAGGCCAGACGTTCGTGCTCTACTGACTGTGCTGCTGGGCAGCCAAGAGCAACGAGCAGAGAAGTTGGATTCAAATGAACTTCTCGGTATGAAAGTGAGGAGCGACAGCAATGATGGAGGCACTGTTGCAAAGCTGACTGTGTGCAGAAGATTCAGAGCACCAGCTTTCCCTCCTGGCTCTTCGATTGTGGGAGCAGACGGCAACTGTTCGTGCTCTACTCACTGTGCTGCTGGGCAGCCGAGAGCAAGCTCTGAAGAGGGTGCATTCAAATGGACCTTTAGGTATGACACTGAGGAGCGACAGCAATGATGGTGACACCGTTGCAAAGCTGACTGTGTGCTGAAGATGCCCAGCACATGCTTTCCCTCCTGGCTCTTCGACTGTGGGAGCAGACGGCAACCGTTCGTGCTCTACTCACTGTGCTGCTGGGCAGCCGAGAGCAAGCTCCGAAGAGGGCGCTTTCAAATGGACCTTTCGGTATGAAAGCGAGGAGCGACAGCAATGATGGTGACACCGTTGCAAAGCTGACTGTGTGCTGAAGATGCCCAGCACATGCTTTCCCTCCTGGCTCTTCGGCTCTGAGAGCAGAGGCCAGACGTTCGTGCTCTACTGACTGTGCTGCTGGGCAGCCAAGAGCAACGAGCAGAGAAGTTGGATTCAAATGAACTTCTCGGTATGAAAGTGAGGAGCGACAGCAATGATGGAGGCACTGTTGCAAAGCTGACTGTGTGCAGAAGATTCAGAGCACCAGCTTTCCCTCCTGGCTCTTCGATTGTGGGAGCAGACGGCAACTGTTCGTGCTCTACTCACTGTGCTGCTGGGCAGCCGAGAGCAAGCTCCGAAGAGGGTGCATTCAAATGGACCTTTAGGTATGACACTGAGGAGCGACAGCAATGATGGTGACACCGTTGCAAAGCTGACTGTGTGCTGAAGATGCCCAGCACATGCTTTCCCTCCTGGCTCTTCGGCGCTGGGAGCAGAGGCCAGACGTTCGTGCACTAATCGCTGAGCTTCTGGGCAGCTGAGAAGCAGCTTTGGAGAGGTTGCATTCAAATGTACTTTTAGGTATGAAACCGAGGAGTGACAGCAATAATGGTGACAGCATTGCAAAGCTGACTGTGTGCTGAAGATGCCCCGCACATGCTTTCCCTCCTGGCTCTTCGACTGTGGGAGCAGACGGCTTGGCTAACCCTAACCCTAACCCTAACCCTAACCCTAACCCTAACCCTAACCCTAACCCTAACCCTAACCCTAACCTAACCCTAACCCTAACCCTAACCCTAACCCTAACCCCCTAACCCTAACCCTAACCCCCTAACCCTAACCCTAACCCTAACCCTAACCCTAACCCTAACCCACCAGCTTTCCCTCCTGGCTCTTAATTGTGGGAGCTAACCCTAACCCGTGCTCTACTCACTAACCCTGGGCAGCCTAGCAAGCCCTAAGGGTGCATTCAAATGGACCTTTAGGTACCCTAACCCAATAACCCTAAGCTGACTGTGTGCTGAAGATGCCCAGCACATGCTTTCCCTCCTGGCTCTTCGATTGTGGGAGCAGACGGCAACTGTTCGTGCTCTACTCACTGTGCTGCTGGGCAGCCGAGAGAAAGCACCGAAGAGGGTGCATTCAAATGGACCTTTAGGTATGAAAGCGAGGAGCGACAGCAATGATGGTGACACCGTTGCAAAGCTGACTGTGTGCTGAAGATGCCCAGCACATGCTTTCCCTCCTGGCTCTTCGGCTCTGGGAGCAGAGGCCAGACGTTCGTGCTCTAATCGCTGTGCCCCTGGGCAGCCGAGATCAAGCTCCGGAGAGGTTGCACTCTAGTGGACTTTTAGGTATGAAAGCGAGGAGCGACAGCAATGATGGTGACACCGTTGCAAAGCTGACTGTGTGCTGAAGATGCCCAGCACATGCTTTCCCTCCTGGCTCTTCGACTGTGGGAGCAGACGGCAACGTTCGTGCTCTACTCACTGTGCTGCTGGGCAGCCGAGAGCAAGCTCCGAAGAGGGTGCATTCAAATGGACCTTTAGGTATGAAAGCGAGGAGCGACAGCAATGATGGTGACACCGTTGCAAAGCTGACTGTGTGCTGAAGATGCCCAGCACATGCTTTCCCTCCTGGCTCTTCGA
>NW_026636628.1:7500-12500 GCF_028554395.1 Pezoporus wallicus
CACTGTGCTGCTGGGCAGCCGAGAGCAAGCTCCGAAGAGGGTGCATTCAAATGGACCTTTAGGTATGAAAGCGAGGAGCGACAGCAATGATGGTGACACCGTTGCAAAGCTGACTGTGTGCTGAAGATGCCCAGCACATGCTTTCCCTCCTGGCTCTTCGACTGTGGGAGCAGACGGCATACGTTCGTGCTCTACTCACTGTGCTGCTGGGCAGCCGAGAGCAAGCTCTGAAGAGGGTGCATTCAAATGGACCTTTAGGTATGAAAGCGAGGAGCGACAGCAATGATGGTGACACCGTTGCAAAGCTGACTGTGTGCTGAAGATGCCCAGCACATGCTTTCCCTCCTGGCTCTTCGGCTCTGGGAGCAGAGGCCAGACGTTCGTGCACTAATCGCTGTGCTACTGGGCAGCTGAGAAGCAGCTTTGGAGAGGTTGCATTCAAATGGACTTTAAGGTATGAAACCGAGGAGTGACAGCAATGATGGTGACACCGTTGCAAAGCTGACTGTGTGCTGAAGATGCCCAGCACATGCTTTCCCTCCTGGCTCTTCGACTGTGGGAGCAGACGGCAACGTTCGTGCTCTACTCACTGTGCTGCTGGGCAGCCGAGAGCAAGCTCCGAAGAGGGTGCATTCAAATGGACCTTTAGGTATGAAAGCGAGGAGCGACAGCAATGATGGTGACACCGTTGCAAAGCTGACTGTGTGCTGAAGATGCCCAGCACATGCTTTCCCTCCTGGCTCTTCGACTGTGGGAGCAGATGGCAACCGTTCGTGCTCTACTCACTGTGCTGCTGGGCAGCCGAGAGCAAGCTTCGGAGAGGGTGCATTCAAATGGACCTTTAGGTATGAAACCGAGGAGCGACAGCAATGATGGTGACACCGTTGCAAAGCTGACTGTGTGCTGAAGATGCCCAGCACATGCTTTCCCTCCTGGCTCTTCGGCTCTGGGAGCAGAGGCCAGACGTTCGTGCTCTAATTGCTGTGCTACTTGGCAGCTCAGAGCAAGCTCTGTAGAAGTTGCATTCTAGTGGACTTTTAGGTATGAAACCGAGGAGCGACAGCAATGATGGTGACACCGTTGCAAAGCTGACTGTGTGCTGAAGATGCCCAGCACATGCTTTCCCTCCTGGCTCTTCGGATCTGGGAGCAGAAGCCAGAATTTCGTGCACTAATCGCTCTGCCCCTGGGCAGCCGAGAACAAGCTTCGGAGAGGTTGCACTCAAATGGACTTTTAAGTATGAAACCGAGGAGCGACAGCAATGATGGTGACACCGTTGCAAAGCTGACTGTGTGCTGAAGATGCCCAGCACATGCTTTCCCTCCGGGCTCTTCGGCTCTGGGAGCAGAGGCCAGACGTTCCTGCTCTACTGACTGTGCTGCTGGGCAGCCAAGAGCAACGAGCAGAGAACTTGGATTCAAATGAACTTCTAGGTATGAAAGTGAGGAGCGACAGCAATGATGGACGCACTGGGTCAAAGCTGACTGTGTGCAGAAGATTCAGAGCACCAGCTTTCCCTCCTGGCTCTTCGATTGTGGGAGCAGACGGCAACTGTTCGTGCTCTACTCACTGTGCAGCTGGGCAGCCGAGAGCAAGCTCCGAAGAGGGTGCATTCAAATGGACCTTTAGGTATGAAAGCGAGGAGCGACAGCAATGATGGTGACACCGTTGCAAAGCTGACTGTGTGCTGAAGATGCCCAGCACATGCTTTCCCTCCTGGCTCTTCGGCTCTGGGAGCAGAGGCCAGACGTTCGTGCTCTAATCACTGTGCTACTTGGCAGCTCAGAGCAAGCTCCGCAGAGGTTGCATTCTAGTGGACTTTTAGGTATGAAACCGAGGAGTGACAGCAATGATGGTGACACCGTTGCAAAGCTAACTGTGTGCTGAAGATGCCCAGCACATGCTTTCCCTCCTGGCTCTTCGACTGTGGGAGCAGACGGCAACCGTTCGTGCTCTACTCACTGTGCTGCTGGGCAGCCGAGAGCAAGCTTCGGAGAGGGTGCATTCAAATGGACCTTTAGGTATGAAAGCGAGGAGCGACAGCAATGATGGTGACACCGTTGCAAAGCTGACTGTGTGCTGAAGATGCCCAGCACATGCTTTCCCTCCGGGCTCTTCGGCTCTGAGAGCAGAGGCCAGACGTTCGTGCTCTACTGACTGTGCTGCTGGGCAGCCAAGAGCAACGAGCAGAGAATTTGGATTCAAATGAACTTCTCGGTATGAAAGTGAGGAGCGACAGCAATGATGGAGGCACTGTTGCAAAGCTGACTGTGTGCAGAAGATTCAGAGCACCAGCTTTCCCTCCTGGCTCTTCGATTGTGGGAGCAGACGGCAACTGTTCTTGCTCTACTCACTGTGCAGCTGGGCAGCCGAGAGCAAGCTCCGAAGAGGGTGCATTCAAATGGACCTTTAGGTATGAAAGCGAGGAGCGACAGCAATGATGGTGACACCGTTGCAAAGCTGACTGTGTGCTGAAGATGCCCAGCACATGCTTTCCCTCCTGGCTCTTCGGATCTGGGAGCAGAAGGCAGAAGTTCGTGCACTAATCGCTGTGCTACTGGGCAGCTGAGAAGCAGCTTTGGAGAGGGTGCATTCAAATGTACTTTTAGGTATGAAACCGAGGAGTGACAGCAATAATGGTGACAGCATTGCAAAGCAGACTCTGTGCTGAAGATGCCCCGCACATGCTTTCCCTCCTGGCTCTTCGACTGTGGGAGCAGACGGCAACCCTAAACCTAACCCTACCCCTAACCCTAACCCTAACCCTAACCCTAACCCTAACCCTAACCCCTAACCCTAACCCTAACCCTAACCCCTAACCCTAACCCTAACCCTAACCCTAACCCTAACCCATAACCCTAACCCTAACCCTAACCCTAACCCTAACCCCTAACCCTAACCCTAACCCTAACCCTAAGCTTTCACCAGCTTTCCCTCCTGGCTCTTCGATTGTGGGAGCAGACGGCAACTGTTCGTGCTCTACTCACTGTGCAGCTGGGCAGCCGAGAGCAAGCTCCGAAGAGGGTGCATTCAAATGGACCTTTAGGTATGAAAGCGAGGAGCGACAGCAATGATGGTGACACCGTTGCAAAGCTGACTGTGTGCTGAAGATGCCCAGCACATGCTTTCCCTCCTGGCTCTTCGGCTCTGGGAGCAGTGGCCAGACGTTCGTGCTCTACTGACTGTGCTGCTGGGCAGCCAAGAGCAACGAGCAGAGAAGTTGGATTCAAATGAACTTCTCGGTATGAAAGTGAGGAGCGACAGCAATGATGGAGGCACTGTTTCAAAGCTGACTGTGTGCAGAAGATTCAGAGCACCAGCTTTCCCTCCTGGCTCTTCGATTGTGGGAGCAGACGGCAACTGTTCGTGCTCTACTCACTGTGCTGCTGGGCAGCCGAGAGCAAGCTCTGAAGAGGGTGCATTCAAATGGACCTTTAGGTATGACACCGAGGAGCGACAGCAATGATGGTGACACCGTTGCAAAGCTGACTGTGTGCTGAAGATGCCCAGCACATGCTTTCCCTCCTGGCTCTTCGACTGTGGGAGCAGACGGAAACCGATCGTGCTCTACTCACTGTGCTGCTGGGCAGCCGAGAGCAAGCTCCGAAGAGGGTGCATTCAAATGGACCTTTAGGTATGAAAGCGAGGAGCGACAGCAATGATGGTGACACCGTTGCAAAGCTGACTGTGTGCTGAAGATGCCCAGCACATGCTTTCCCTCCTGGCTCTTCGGCTCTGAGAGCAGAGGCCAGACGTTCGTGCTCTACTGACTGTGCTGCTGGGCAGCCAAGAGCAACGAGCAGAGAGGTTGGATTCAAATGAACATCTCGGTATGAAAGTGAGGAGCGACAGCAATGATGGAGGCACTGTTGCAAAGCTGACTGTGTGCAGAAGATTCAGAACACCAGCTTTCCCTCCTGGCTCTTCGATTGTGGGAGCAGACGGCAACTGTTCGTGCTCTACTCACTGTGCTGCTGGGCAGCCGAGAGCAAGCTCCGAAGAGGGTGCATTCAAATGGACCTTTAGGTATGAAAGCGAGGAGCGACAGCAATGATGGTGACACCGTTGCAAAGCTGACTGTGTGCTGAAGATGCCCAGCACATGCTTTCCCTCCTGGCTCTTCGACTGTGGGAGCAGACGGCAGCAGTTCGTGCTCTAATCACTGTGCTCCTGGGCAGCCGAGAGCAAGCTCCGGAGAGGGTGCATTCAAATGGACCTTTAGGTATGAAACCGAGGAGCGACAGCAATGATGGTGACACCGTTGCAAAGCTGACTGTGTGCTGAAGATGCCCAGCACATGCTTTCCCTCCTGGCTCTTCGGCTCTGGGAGCAGAGGCCAGACGTTCGTGCTCTAATCACTGTGCTGCTGGGCAGCCAGAGCTAGCTCCGGAGACGTTGCATTCAAATGGACTTTAGGTATGAAACCGAGGAGCGACAGCAATGATGGTGACACCGTTGCAAAGCTGACTGTGTGCTGAAGATGCCCAGCACATGCTTTCCCTCCTGGCTCTTCGGCTGTGGGAGCAGAGGCAACGTTCGTGCTCTACTCACTGCTGCTGGGCAGCCGAGAGCAAGCTTTGGAGAGGTTGCATTCAAATGGACCTTTAGGTATGAAAGCGAGGAGCGACAGCAATGATGGTGACACCGTTGCAAAGCTGACTGTGTGCTGAAGATGCCCAGCACATGCTTTCCCTCCTGGCTCTTCGACTGTGGGAGCAGACGGCAACGTTCGTGCTCTACTCACTGTGCTGCTGGGCAGCCGAGAGCAAGCTCCGAAGAGGGTGCATTCAAATGGACCTTTAGGTATGAAAGCGAGGAGCGACAGCAATGATGGTGACACCGTTGCAAAGCTGACTGTGTGCTGAAGATGCCCAGCACATGCTTTCCCTCCTGGCTCTTCGGCTCTGGGAGCAGAGGCCAGACGTTCGTGCACTAATCGCTGTGCCCCTGGGCAGCCGAGAAGCAAGCTTGGAGAGGTTGCATTCGAGTGGACTTTTAGG
>NW_026636628.1:17500-20000 GCF_028554395.1 Pezoporus wallicus
ACATGCTTTCCCTCCTGGCTCTTCGGCTCTGGGAGCAGAGGCCAGACGTTCGTGCTCTACTCGCTGTGCTGCTGGGCAGCCGAGAGCAAGCTCAGAGAGGTTGCATTCAAATGGATTAGGTATGAAAGTGAGGAGCGACAGCAATGATGGTGACACCGTTGCAAAGCTGACTGTGTGCTGAAGATGCCCAGCACATGCTTTCCCTCCTGGCTCTTCGATTGTGGGAGCAGACGGCAACTGTTCGTGCTCTACTCACTGTGCTGCTGGGCAGCCGAGAGCAAGCTCTGAAGAGGGTGCATTCAAATGGACCTTTAGGTATGACACTGAGGAGCGACAGCAATGATGGTGACACCGTTGCAAAGCTGACTGTGTGCTGAAGATGCCCAGCACATGCTTTCCCTCCTGGCTCTTCGACTGTGGGAGCAGACGGCAACCGTTCGTGCTCTACTCACTGTGCTGCTGGGCAGCCGAGAGCAAGCTCCGAAGAGGGCGCTTTCAAATGGACCTTTCGGTATGAAAGCGAGGAGCGACAGCAATGATGGTGACACCGTTGCAAAGCTGACTGTGTGCTGAAGATGCCCAGCACATGCTTTCCCTCCTGGCTCTTCGGCTCTGAGAGCAGAGGCCAGACGTTCGTGCTCTACTGACTGTGCTGCTGGGCAGCCAAGAGCAACGAGCAGAGAAGTTGGATTCAAATGAACTTCTCGGTATGAAAGTGAGGAGCGACAGCAATGATGGAGGCACTGTTGCAAAGCTGACTGTGTGCAGAAGATTCAGAGCACCAGCTTTCCCTCCTGGCTCTTCGATTGTGGGAGCAGACGGCAACTGTTCGTGCTCTACTCACTGTGCTGCTGGGCAGCCGAGAGCAAGCTCCGAAGAGGGTGCATTCAAATGGACCTTTAGGTATGACACTGAGGAGCGACAGCAATGATGGTGACACCGTTGCAAAGCTGACTGTGTGCTGAAGATGCCCAGCACATGCTTTCCCTCCTGGCTCTTCGGCGCTGGGAGCAGAGGCCAGACGTTCGTGCACTAATCGCTGAGCTTCTGGGCAGCTGAGAAGCAGCTTTGGAGAGGTTGCATTCAAATGTACTTTTAGGTATGAAACCGAGGAGTGACAGCAATAATGGTGACAGCATTGCAAAGCTGACTGTGTGTTGAAGATGCCCCGCACATGCTTTCCCTCCTGGCTCTTCGACTGTGGGAGCAGACGGCAACCCTAAACCCTAACCCTAACCCTAACCCTAACCCTAACCCTAACCCTAACCCTAACCCTAACCCTAACCCTAACCCTAACCCTAACCCTAACCCTAACCCTAACCCTAACCCTAACCCTAACCCTAACCCTAACCCTAACCCTAACCCTAACCCTAACCCTAACCCTAACCCTAACCCTAACCCTAACCCTAACCCTAACCCTAACCCTAACCCTAACCCTAACCCTAACCCTAACCCTAACCCTAACCCTAACCCTAACCCCTAACCCTAACCCTCACCCTCACCCTCACCCTAACCCTCACCCTACCCCTACGCTTTCACCAGCTTTCCCTCCTGGCTCTTCGATTGTGGGAGCAGACGGCAACTGTTCGTGCTCTACTCACTGTGCAGCTGGGCAGCCGAGAGCAAGCTCCGAAGAGGGTGCATTCAAATGGACCTTTAGGTATGAAAGCGAGGAGCGACAGCAATGATGGTGACACCGTTGCAAAGCTGACTGTGTGCTGAAGATGCCCAGCACATGCTTTCCCTCCTGGCTCTTCGGACTCTGGGAGCAGAGCCAGACGTTCGTGCACTAATCGTTCTGCTGGGCAGCCGAGAGCAAGCTCCTTAGTGGGTGCATTCTACTGGACTTTTAGGTATGAAAGCGAGGAGCGACAGCAATGATGGTGACACCGTTGCAAAGCTGACTGTGTGCTGAAGATGCCCAGCACATGCTTTCCCTCCTGGCTCTTCGGCTCTGGGAGCAGAGGCCAGACGTTCGTGCTCTACTCACTGTGCTGCTGGGCAGCCGAGAGCAAGCTCCGAAGAGGTTGCATTCAAATGGACTTGTAGGTATGAAACTGAGGAGCGACAGCAATGATGGTGACACCGTTGCAAAGCTGACTGTGTGCTGAAGATGCCCAGCACATGCTTTCCCTCCTGGCTCTTCGACTGTGGGAGCAGACGGCAACCGTTCGTGCTCTACTCACTGTGCTGCTGGGCAGCCGAGAGCAAGCTCCGAAGAGGGTGCATTCAAATGGACCTTTCGGTATGAAAGCGAGGAGCGACAGCAATGATGGTGACACCGTTGCAAAGCTGACTGTGTGCTGAAGATGCCCAGCACATGCTTTCCCTCCTGGCTCTTCGGCGCTGGGAGCAGAGGCCTAACCCTAATAACCCTAACCCTAACCCTAACCCCCTAAACCCTAACCCTAACCCTAACCTTAACCCTAACCCCTAACCCTAAGCCTAACCCTAACCCTAACCCTAACCCCTAACCTAACCCTAACCCTAACCCATAACC
>NW_026636629.1:0-2389 GCF_028554395.1 Pezoporus wallicus
TTCACACCCCCATTCACAGCCCCATGCATTCCCCCCATTCACCCCCCCATTCACCCCCCATTCACCCACCCCCCATTCATTCCCCCCCATTCACCCACCCCCCATTCATTCCCCCCCATTCACCCCCCCATTCACACACCCCCATTCATTCCCCCCCATTCACCCCCCCATTCACCCCCACACCCCCCCATTCACCCACCCCCCCCATTCACTCCCCCCCCATTCACACCCCCCCATTCACCCCCCATTCACCCCCCCCATTCACCCATTCACCCACCCCCATTCATTCCCCCCCCCCCCCATTCACACACCCCCATTCACCACCCCCCCATTCACCCACCCCCCATTCATTCCCCCCCCCCCCATTCACACACCACCTCCCCCATTCATCCCCCCCCGGTTCCCACGCTCACCCCGCCACCTTGCAGTTCCCCGCCCCCCCCGGCCATGCCCGGCAGTGGCCGGGATCCGCCAGGAGCCGCACGGGGCTCAGCGCCCCCCCCCCCCCCCCCAAAGTAGGGCCCGGCGGGGCTGAGCACGGCGAACAACAGCGCCTGCGCGGGAGGGGAAACCCCCAGCGCCGCCTGCGGGGGGCGCCACCGCCACATGGAACAGCCGGAACGGGGGGGAGGGATGGGGACAGAGAGAGAGAGACATGTACATACATGAACTTACATACATACATGTACATACGTGTGCTTACATACATGTACATACATGAACTTACATACATGAACTTACATACATGTACATACATGAACTTACATACATACATGTACATACGTGTGCTTACATACATGTACATACATGAACTTACATACATACATGTACATACGTGTGCTTACATACATGTACATACATGAACTTACATACATGTACATACATGAACTTACATACATACATGTACATACATGTGCTTACATACATACATGTACATACATGTACATGTACTTACATACATACATGTACATACGTGTTCTTGCATACATACATGTACATACATGTACAAACATGTACTTACGTGTACATACATGTACTTACATACATGTGCTTACATACATACATGTACATATATGTACTTACATACATACATGTACATACGTGTACTTACATGTACTTACATACATACATGTACATACATGAACTTACATACATGTACATAATGTACTTACATACATACATGTACATATATATGTGCTTACATACATACATGTACATATATGTACTTACATATACATACATGTACATACATACATATATGCACTTACATGTACATACATGTACTTACATGTACATACATGTACTTACATACATACATGTACTTACATATATACACGTACATACATGTACTTACATGTACATACATGTACTTACATACATGTACATACATACATAGAGACGTACATACATACATAGAAACATACATGTACATACATGTACATACATACATAGAGAAATACATATAGATACACACACACATACACACACAAACATAAACCCCATAACCCCCATAACCCTGCCCCATAGCCCCCCATGGACCCCATAACCCCCCATAACCCTGCCCCATAGCCCCCCATGGACCCCATAACCCCCATAACCCTGCCCCATGGACCCCCCCATGGACCCCCCCATGGACCCCCCATAACCCTGCCCCCCCCATGGACCCCATAACCCCCCCTGCCCCATAGCCCCCCATGGACCCCATAACCCCCCATAACCCTGCCCCATGGACCCCCCATAGACCCCATAATCCCCCATAACCCTGCCCCATAGCCCCCCATAGACCCCATAACCCCCCATAACCCTGCCCCATAGCCCCCCATGGACCCCATAACCCCCATAACCCTGCTCCATGGACCCCCATAGACCCCATAACCCCCCATAACCCTGCCCCATAGCCCCCCATGGACCCCATAACCCCCCATAACCCTGCCCCATGGACCCCCATGGACCCCATAATCCCCCATAACCCTGCCCCATAGCCCCCCATGGACCCCATAACCCCCCATAACCCTGCCCCATGGACCCCCATGGACCCCATAACCCCCCATAACCCTGCCCCCAACCCCCCATGGACCCCATAACCCCCCATAACCCTGACCCCATATGGACCCCCAGGACCCCATAACCCCCCATAACCCTGACCCCATAATCCCCCATAACCCTGCCCCATAGCCCCCCATAGACCCCATAACCCCCCATAACCCTGCTCCATGGACCCCCATAGACCCCATAATCCCCCATAACCCTGCCCCATAGCCCCCCATAGACCCCATAACCCCCCATAACCCTGCCCCATGGACCCCCATAGACCCCATAATCCCCCATAACCCTGCCCCATAGCCCCCCATGGACCCCAACCCCTGCCCCATAGCCCCCCATGGACCCC
>NW_026636630.1:0-2377 GCF_028554395.1 Pezoporus wallicus
TCTCACCGAACTCCTCCGGACTCAGCCCCTCGTGCAGCGTCTCCAGGGCCCTTCGGAAGTAACCGGAGGTTTCGGGGTCCAAGCGGGCCCGAACCGGGGCTTTTAACCGGGTTTTCCCCCCGGTACCGAGCTCGGAGCGGCGGCTCCGCTTCACCGCCATGCTCTGAGGTAAAGCCCGCCTTTTTCCCACAATGCACCGCGGAATAGGGGGAAAATGGCGGCGGCGGGAAGGCCTCGGTGTATCCCAGAATGCACCGCGCTCCAATGCATTCCAATGGACGCCGTGCCTCGGTGTATCCCAGCATGCACCGCGCTCCCAAGTGATTCCAATGGAAGCCGTACCTCGGTGTATCCCAACATGCACCGCGCTCCAATGCATTGCAATGGAAGCCGTGCCTCGGTGTATCCCAGCATGCATCGCGTTTACATGTATTCCAATGGAAGCCGTGCCTCGGTGTATCCCATCATGCACCGCGCTCAAGTCAATCCAATAGGGTTAAACCTCGGTGTATCCCATCATGCACGGCGCTCCCAATTGATTCCAATGGAAGCCATACCTCGGTGTATCCCAGCATGCACCGCGCTCCAATGCATTGCAATGGAAGCCGTGCCTCGGTGTATCCCAGCATGCACCGCGCTCCAATGCATTGCAATGGAAGCTGTGCCCCGGTGTATCCCAGCATGCATCGCGTTTACATGTATTCCAATGGAAGCCGTGCCTCGGTGTATCCCATCATGCACCGCGCTCAAGTCAATCCAATAGGGTTAAACCTCGGTGTATCCCATCATGCACCGCGCTCCCAATTGATTCCAATGAAAGCCATACCTCGGTTTATCCCATCATGCACCGTGCTCCCAATTGATTCCAATGGAAGCCGTGCCTCGGTGTATCCCATCATGCACCGCGCTCAACGCATTCCAACGTGCTTAAACCTCTGTGTATCCCATCATGCACCGCGCTCCCATTGACTCCAATAGACCTATGACTCGCTATATCCCATCACACCCCGCGCTCCCCATTCACCCCAATGGAAGCCATACCTCGGTGTATCCCATCACGCACCACACTCCCTATTGATCCCAATGGAAGCCATACCTCGGTGTATCCCATCATGCACCGCGCTCCCCATTGATTCCAATGGAAGCCATACCTCGGTGTATCCCATCACGCCCCGCGCTTCCCATTCATCCCAATGGAAGCCATACCTCGGTGTATCCCATCACGCCCCGCGCTCCCCATTCACCCCAATGGAAGCCATACCTCGGTGTATCCCATCATGCACCGCGCTCCCTATTGATCCCAATGAAAGCCATACCTCGGTGTATCCCATCATGCACCGCGCTCCCCATTGATCCCAATGGAAGCCATACCTCGGTGTATCCCATCATGCACCGCGCTCCCTATTGATCCCAATGGAAGCCATACCTCGGTGTATCCCATCATGCACCGCGCTCAACGCATTCCAACGTGCTTAAACCTCGCTGTATCCCATCATGCACCGCGCTCCCTATTGATTCCAATGGAAGCCATACCTCGGTGTATCCCATCATGCACCGCGCTCCCATTCACCCCAATGGAAGCCATACCTCGGTGTATCCCATCATGCACCGCGCTCAACGCATTCCAACGTGCTTAAACCTCGCTGTATCCCATCATGCACCGCGCTCCCCATTGACCCCAATGGAAGCCATACCTCGGTGTATCCCATCATGCCCCGCGCTCCCATTCATCCCAATGTAAGCCATACCTCAGTGTATCCCATCATGCACCGCGCTCAATTCATTCCAACGTGCTTAAACCTCGCTATATCCCATCATGCACCGCGCTCCCATTGATTCCAATGGAAGCCATACCTCGGTGTATCCCATCACGCCCCGCGCTCAATTCATTCCAACGTGCTTAAACCTCGCTGTATCCCATCATGCACCGCGCTCCCTATTGATCCCAATGGAAGCCATACCTCGGTGCTATTCCCAATGGAATGCATCCCCATGCCCCGCGCTCCCATTGATCCCAATGGAAGCCATACCTCGGTGTATCCCATCACGCCCCGCGCTCCCCATTCACCCCAATGGAAGCCATACCTCGGTGTATCCCATCATGCACCGCGCTCCCCATTCACCCCAATGGAAGCCATACCTCGGTGTATCCCATCATGCACCGCGCTCAACGCATTCCAACGTGCTTAAACCTCGGTGTATCCCATCACGCCCCGCGCTCCCCATTCACCCCAATGGAAGCCATACCTCGGTGTATCCCATCATGCCCCGCGCCCCCATTCACCCCAATGGAAGCCATACCTCGGTGTATCCCATCATGCCCCGCGCTCAACGCATTCACCCCAATGGAAGCCATACCTCGGTGTATCCCATCAAT
>NW_026636631.1:0-2401 GCF_028554395.1 Pezoporus wallicus
CAACGGGGTTACCATCATTGCAGTCTCTCCTCGGTTTCATACCTAAAAGTCCATTTGAATCCAAATTCTCAGGTGGTCTCTCTCAGCTGCCCAGCAGCACAGTGAGTACAGCACGAACGTTTGGCCTCTGCTCCCACAGCAGAAGAGCCAGGATTGAAAGCTGGTGCTGGACCTGTTCAGCACACAATCACCTTTACATTGGTGCATCCATCGTTGCTTTCACTGCTCACTTTCATACAGGAAAAGCATTTGAATGGAATCAGTCCAGAGCCTGCTCTCTGCTGCGCAGCAACACAGTCAGCACAGAATGAACAGGGCATCTGCTCACACGGCAGAAGGACCAGCAGGGAAAGCTAGTG
Organism: Pezoporus wallicus; assembly: GCF_028554395.1. Lineage (NCBI taxonomy): Eukaryota > Metazoa > Chordata > Aves > Psittaciformes > Psittacidae > Pezoporus > Pezoporus wallicus. The sequence goes on from NW_026636631.1 coordinate 360, forward strand.
CTCTGCTTCTTCAGCACACAAGCAGCTTTGCAACGGGGTCACCATCATTGCAGTCTCTCCTCGGTTTCATACCTAAAAGTCCATTTGAATCCAAATTCTCAGGTGGTGTCTCTCAGCTGCCCAGCAGCACAGTGAGTACAGCACGAACGTTTGGCATCTGCTCCCACAGCAGAAGAGCCAGGATTGAAAGCTGGTGCTGGACCTGTTCAGCACACAATCCCCTTTACATTGGTGCCTCCATCGTTGCTTTCACTGCTCACTTTCATACAGGAAAAGCATTTGAATGGAATCAGTCCAGAGCCTGCTCTCTGCTGCGCAGCAACACAATCAGCACAGAATGAACAGTGGCATCTGCTCACACGGCAGAAGGATCATCAGGGAAAGCTAGTGCTGGGCCTCTTCAGCACACAAGCAGCTTTGCAACGGGGTCACCATCATTGCAGTCTCTCCTCGGTTTCATACCTAAAAGTCCATTTGAATCCAAATTCTCAGGTGGTCTCTCTCAGCTGCCCAGCAGCCAGTGAGTACAGCACGAACGTTTGGCCTCTGCTCCCACAGCAGAAGAGCCAGGATTGAAAGCTGGTGCTGGACCTGTTCAGCACACAATCCCCTTTACATTGGTGCCTCCATCGTTGCTTTCACTGCTCACTTTCATACAGGAAAAGCATTTGAATGGAATCAGTCCAGAGCCTGCTCTCTGCTGCGCAGCAACACAGTCAGCACAGAATGAACAGTGGATTCTGCTCGCACAGCAGAAGGACCAGCAGGGAAAGCTAGTGCTGGGCTTCTTCAGCACACAAGCAGCTTTGCAACGGGGTCACCATCATTGCAGTCTCTCCTCGGTTTCATACCTAAAGGTTCATTTGAATGGGGTTAGGGTTAGGGTTAGGGTTAGGGGTTAGGGTTAGGGTTAGGGTTAGGGTTATGGTTAGGGTTAGGGTTAGGGTTATGGTTAGGGTTAGGGTTAGGGTTAGGGTTAGGGGTAGGGTTAGGGTTAGGGTTAGGGTTAGGGTTAGGGTTAGGGTTAGGTTTAGGGGTAGGGTTAGGGTTAGGGTTAGGGTTAGGGTTAGGGTTAGGGTTAGGGTTGCCGTCTGCTCCCACAGTCGAAGAGCCAGGAGGGAAAGCATGTGCGGGGCATCTTCAGCACACAGTCAGCTTTGCAATGCTGTCACCATTATTGCTGTCACTCCTCGGTTTCATACCTAAAAGTACATTTGAATGCAACCTCTCCAAAGCTGCTTCTCCGCTGCCCAGTAGCACAGCGATTAGTGCAAGAACGTCTGGCCTCTGCTCCCAGATCCGAAGAGCCGGGAGGGATAGCATGTGCTGGGCATCTTCAGCACACAGTCAGCTTTGCAACGGTGTCACCATCATTGCTGTCGCTCCTCGCTTTCATACCTAAAGGTCCATTTGAATGCACCCTCTTCGGAGCTTGCTCTCGGCTGCCCAGCAGCACAGTGAGTAGAGCATGAACGGTTGCCGTCTGCTAGCACAGTGGAGGAGCCAGGAGGGAAAGCATGTGCTGCGCATCTTCAGCACACAGTCAGCTTTGCAACAGTGCCTCCATCATTGCTGACGCTTTTCACTTTCATACCTAGAAGTTCATTTGAATCCACCTTCTCCGCTCATTGCTCTTGGCTGCCCAGCGGCACAGTCAGTAGAGCACGAACGTCTGTCCTCTGCTCCCAGAGCCGAAGAGCCAGGAAGGAAAGCATGTGCTGGGCATCTTCAGCACACAGTCAGCTTTGCAACGGTGTCACCATCATTGCTGTCGCTCCTCGGTGTCATACCTAAAGGTCCATTTGAATGCACCCTCTTCGGAGCTTGCTCTCGGCGTAGAGCACTTAGGGTTGCCGTCTGCTCCCACAGTCGAAGAGTCAGGAGGGAAAGCATGTGCGGGGCATCTTCAGCACACAGTCAGCTTTGCAATGCTGTCACCATTATTGCTGTCACTCCTCGGTTTCATACCTAAAAGTACATTTGAATGCAACCTCTCCGAAGCTGCTTCTCAGCTGCCCAGCAGCTCAGCGGTTAGTGCACGA
>NW_026636632.1:0-236 GCF_028554395.1 Pezoporus wallicus
CATAGAGCCCATTATAGCCTCATGGGAGCCCATTATTGCCTCATATAGAGACCCATAATTGCGTCATAGAACCCCCATTAGTGCATCATAGAGCCCCATGATTGCTTCATAGAGCCCCATTATAACCTCATAGAGCCAAATTATTTCCCCATAGAGCCTATTATTGCCTCATAGAGCCCCATTATTGCATCATAGAGCCCCCTTATTGCCTCAGAAACCCTATTATAGCCTAACAG
>NW_026636633.1:0-2374 GCF_028554395.1 Pezoporus wallicus
ATATAGACTAAAGAAATTATATAGAGAGCTCCTATCTGTTAATAAATTTTGCAGGAAAACAGAAGAAAAAAAAAAAAGACTTACAATTGTTATATTCTAATCATTGCTTGAGGGCAGGGGGAGATACTGGGTCAGGTGTTTGCCAGAGAACAGTGGATGTCCCATCTTGAAAGTGCACCAAGGCCAGATTGAGTAGGCTTTGAGCAACCTTGCACGTAGGGGAGGTGTCCCTGCCCATGGTAGGGTTGAATAGAGGATCTTCAGGGTCTTTCCAACCCAAATCATTCTGTGGTTCTACAATATGTGGTGTACTAGTTGCATAAGTTACCACAAGATGAGCAGTGTTTAACCACCCCCACGTCACACTCTTCTGCTTCAGTCTGACAGCTGGTCAACAGTAGTTCTCCATTCAAGTTTACGGACAGTAAAGATATTGTGTGCTTCTAGAGGAACTGATTTATTAAATTGTTATTTTACAGTACTATATACCTCTGTTGTCTCTTTAAATTTGCTATCTGTTCTATTTTTAGAGCTACCCTTCTACCTATGAAATCAGCTAATACCACTTGAACACCACTCAAGTGTTGTGTTTCCAGTTGGCTACTTAGGGTTGTCAGACTTGCAAATACAATTTTTTATGAACTCATATTTTAGTCTAAGAAATATATGTATTATTTTAAGAGGATAGAGTGCTGTGAAAGTAATTGTGCCTTCTTTCTCAAGGCTTTGTAGTCTCACTGTAGACAGTACCAGCTTTATGTAGTATTTCTTAAAAGTGAACAAGTAGCTCACTTCTATATTCTGCTGTACTATTGGTAAGATTTGTGGTGATGTTTTTGTGGTATGGCAGTTGTTGCAGGGTTTTTCTGCATTTCTGTTATGTTTTCCTTGCTTCAGTGCAAGTAACTCCAGGTTAAAATTTTGAAACCTTTCAAAACCAAATCTTGAGTCACAATATCTGTGTTCTTAGGTCACATGCAGTTAAATTGTGAAGTACACAGAAATATGCAATTTCAGATAAAATTTTCAAACCCTTTTCTTTCAATGATTACAAACATTCCGGCTCCTACCTCTTCTTCAGTCTCTCTGCAATGAAAGTAATAAAAGGTTGGAAACTGGTCTGTTTAAGCTGGATTTTATTTTAATTGTACTTTTAATTAACAGTGAGATTCAGAGTCAAAGCTACTACTGAATTATCAGTTTTAAAAATCTCCTTATAAATTATATGAGTGCACTGTTGCAGAAGTATCTAAAAATGTGTATGTGCGTATAAATGGAAGGGTATACATCCCTGTGTGTATATGCATGAATAAAGTGGAATGTCTTCCTGACACTGTATTTTCTGTGTTTTTCTTTACCCAGTGAAGGAAGGGTTTGTTTCTCTGTTTTGCTGGTTTTTACTGTTATAAGACCCCACTTTATGTTTTCAGTAAATAATAATTTGCTGCTGTTTTTTGGTATTTTAGGGTTTGTTGAATAAGCTGCAGAAGGCAGATCAGAAAGCATTTCTGGTTACTGATTTTGCAAAAAGAAAATACAAAGATGAAATGGCAGGCCATTTGAATTGTCTTTCTTCTGTTCTAAAAGGGCTGCAGATGAGGGCTGCAGTTTGAATTTGATTGACATGAGGTGATGTTTATGTTATGACAGTTATGAAAATGTGCAGCTGTTCATAAAGATATAGAAACTGAAATCTGGTCTTAGAAAATTCTACCTGATCTTACTATCTATTCCATCTGTTCCCATGCTTTTGGAGTATCCATTTTCCTTTCAGCACACCTTTTTCACTTTTTAGTTTTGCGTCTTGTACGCTGATAATATATAAATGAATGAGATTAATTCATGCCAAACTGACAATCAAAAAGTCATATTCTTTGGAAAAAGTTCCCCACTGTGTTTAGAAATGATAGCTAAGAAAAGAATTGTCTTAAATCATTTCTCCATTATGAATTTTTTATAAATAACAGTATTATGAAACCCCTAAAGAGGAGCAACAGAGGTCAACTGTAAAATAGCAAGCTAGAATAAGACTTACTTAACATAAAATTTCAATACAGACCAGTAATTGTAGGGTACTGCCTGTTGTTGAAATCATCTAAGTTTAGTTGACGTGGTTTTCCCATGTCAGAGGGCATTGCATCTTTAGAAATCTTAAGTATGAAGTAGAGAGCAAAATCCATTCACCTGTGTTCTTAAGTAAACATTTTAATTGCAGGATATGCTGCTTGTTTAAAGCATTTCTCGACATGTTGCCTTCCTGTCCTGGGTCGGGGAAGGGGAGAGCCCCGGTGCAGGGGGGGGGGGGAGAGACGGACACGGACCTTGATTGTTGTCAGCTTGGCACCACTCACTGGGGAGTGAGTGAACAAGTTAC
>NW_026636634.1:0-2365 GCF_028554395.1 Pezoporus wallicus
AGGACTATACCCTGGATGGCACCAAGATCTGGATCAGGTGACTGCGTTTGGGGTGAAAAAGGGGGATTTTGGGTCAGAAAGGACTATACCCTGGATGGCACCAAGATCTGGATCAGGTGACTGCGTTTTGGGGTGAAAAAGGGGGATTTGGGGTCAGAAAGGACTATACCCTGGATGGCACCAAGATCTGGATCAGGTGACTGCGGTTTGGGGAGAAAAAGGGGGATTTTGGGTCAGAAAGGACTATACCCTGGATGGCACCAAGATCTGGATCAGGTGACTGCGTTTTGGGGTGAAAAAGGGGGATTTTGGGTCAGAAAGGACTATACCCTGGATGGCACCAAGATCTGGATCAGGTGACTGCGGTTTGGGGTGAAAAAGGGGATTTTGGGTCAGAAAGGACTATACCCTGGATGGCACCAAGATCTGGATCAGGTGACTGCGTTTTGGGGTGAAAAAGGGGGATTTTGGGTCAGAAAGGACTATACCCTGGATGGCACCAAGATCTGGATCAGGTGACTGCGTTTTGGGGTGAAAAAGGGGGATTTGGGGTCAGAAAGGACTATACCCTGGATGGCACCAAGATCTGGATCAGGTGACTGCGGTTTGGGGTGAAAAAGGGGGATTTTGGGTCAGAAAGGACTATACCCTGGATGGCACCAAGATCTGGATCAGGTGACTGCGTTTTGGGGTGAAAAAGGGGGATTTTGGGTCCGAAAGGACTATACCCTGGATGGCACCAAGATCTGGATCAGGTGACTGCGGTTTGGGGTGAAAAAGGGGGATTTGGGGTCAGAAAGGACTATACCCTGAATGGCACCAAGATCTGGATCAGGTGACTGCGTTTTGGGGTGAAAAAGGGGGATTTTGGGTCAGAAAGGACTATACCCTGGATGGCACCAAGATCTGGATCAGGTGACGGCGGTTTGGGGTGAAAAAGGGGGATTTGGGGTCAGAAAGGACTATACCCTGGATGGCACCAAGATCTGGATCAGGTGACTGCGTTTTGGGGTGAAAAAGGGGGATTTTGGGTCAGAAAGGACTATACCCTGGATGGCACCAAGATCTGGATCAGGTGACTGCGTTTTGGGGTCTCAAAGCCCAATTTGGGGGTAAAAAAGGGGGATTTTGGGTCAGAAAGGACTATACCCTGGATGGCACCAAGATCTGGATCAGGTGACTGCGTTTTGGGGTGAAAAAGGGGGATTTTGGGGTCTCAAAGCCCAATTTTGGGGTGAAAAAGGGGGATTTTGGGTCAGAAAGGACTATACCCTGGATGGCACCAAGATCTGGATCAGGTGACTGCGTTTTGGGGTGAAAAGGGGGATTTTGGGTCAGAAAGGACTATAACCTTGATGGCACCAAGATCTGGATCAGCTGACTGCCGATTGGGGTGAAAAAGGGGGATTTTGGGTCAGAAAGGACTATACCCTGGATGGCACCAAGATCTGGATCAGGTGACTGCGTTTTGGGGTGAAAAAGGGGGATTTTGGGTCAGAAAGGACTATACCCTGGATGGCACCAAGATCTGGATCAGGTGACTGCGTTTTGGGGTGAAAAAGGGGGATTTTGGGTCAGAAAGGACTATACCCTGGATGGCACCAAGATCTGGATCAGGTGACTGCGTTTTGGGGTGAAAAAGGGGGATTTGGGGTCAGAAAGGACTATACCCTGGATGGCACCAAGATCTGGATCAGGTGAACGGCGGTTTGGGGTAAAAAAGGGGGATTTTGGGTCAGAAAGGACTATACCCTGGATGGCACCAAGATCTGGATCAGGTGACTGCGTTTTGGGGTGAAAAAGGGGGATTTTGGGTCAGAAAGGACTATACCCTGGATGGCACCAAGATCTGGATCAGGTGACTGCGTTTTGGGGTGAAAAAGGGGGATTTTGGGGTATCAAAGCCCAATTTTGGGGTAAAAAAGGGGGATTTTGGGTCAGAAAGGACTATACCCTGGATGTCACCAAGATCTGGATCAGGTGACTGCGGTTTGGGGTGAAAAAGGGGGATTTTGGGTCAGAAAGGACTATACCCTGGATGGCACCAAGATCTGGATCAGGTGACTGCGTTTTGGGGTGAAAAAGGGGGATTTTGGGTCCGAAAGGACTATACCCTGGATGGCACCAAGATCTGGATCAGGTGACTGCGGTTTGGGGTGAAAAAGGGGGATTTTGGGTCAAAAAAGGGGGGTTTTGGGGTCATAAATGGGGATTTGGGGGTCAAAACTGAGGTTTTGGTGTCCTAGAGCTCGATTTTGGGGTGAAAAAGCCCAATTTTGGGGTCAAAAATCCAGATTTTGGGGTCAAAACGGGTTTTCGGGTCCCAGAGCTCGATTTTGGTGTCAAAGTGGGGGATTTTGGGGCG
>NW_026636635.1:0-237 GCF_028554395.1 Pezoporus wallicus
ACTGTGCTTCAGGGCAGCTGACAGAGTCCACCAGAGAATTTGGATTCAAATGGACTTTTAGGTATGAAACCGAGAAGAGACTGCAATGATGGTGACACCGTTGCAAAGCTGCTTGTGTGCTGAAGAGGCCCAGCACTAGCTTTCCCTGCTGGTCCTTCTACTGTGGGAGCAGATGCCACTGTTCATTCTGTGCTCACTGTGTGGCAGCCAGCAGAGAGCAGGCTCTGGACTGATTTC
>NW_026636636.1:0-23679 GCF_028554395.1 Pezoporus wallicus
CAGGTTAGAGCCCCAAAACAGGAAAAAAACAACCCAAAACCACCTTGAACTGCTTCTCCTCTGGGATACAGGCTCAGAGCCCCAAAACAGACCCAAAACAGATCCAAAACACCACAAAAACCACCCCAAGGCAACCTTGTCCTGCTTCTCCTCTGGGACACAGAGTCAGAGCCCCAAAACAGCCCTAAAACAGGACAAAAACAACCCAAAACACCCGAAAACCACCTTGTCCTGCTTCTCCTATGGGATACAGGGTAAGAGGCCCAGAATAGCCACAAAACAGACCAAAACCAGGCGAAAACCAGACCAAAACACCCAAAGCAAACCCCAAAACATGCCAAACCACCCCAAAACCATCGTGTCCTCCTTCTCCTAAGGGACACAGGCTCAGAGCCCCAAAACAGACCCAAAACACCCCAAAAACCACCCCAAGGCCAGCTTGCCCTGCTTCTACTATGGGACACAGGGTCAGAGCCCCGAAACAGACCCAAGACCCAAAACAGGCAAACAAAAGGCCAAATCACCCTAAAACCACCCCAAAATCACTTTCTCCTGATTCTCCTATGGGATACAGGGTCAGCCCCAAAAACCCCCCCAAAAAGACCCAAAACAGGCCAATAACAACCCAAAACACCCCAAAAACATCTTGTCCTGCTTCTTCTAGGGCATACAGGATAAGAGACCCAAAACAGACCCAAAACAGGTCAAAAACAAGCCAAAACACCCAAAGCAAACCCCAAACCACCCCCAAACCACACCAAAACCACCTTGTCCTCCTTCTCCGATGGGATACAGGCTCAGAGACCCAAAACAGGACAAAAACAGGAGAAAAGCAGGACAAAACACCCCAAACAACCCCCAAAATGGGACAAAACCACCCCAAAATCACCTTGTCCTGCTTCTCCTATGGGACACAGCTCAGAACCCCAAAACTGGACCCAAAACCACCCCAAAACCACCTTGTCCTGTTTCTCCTGTGGGACACAAGTTCTGAACCCCAAAACACAAAAACCCCAAAAACCCCAAAACACCTTGGCTTCTCCAAAAAAGTACAAAACCACCACCAAAAAACCTTGTCCTGCTTCTCCTATGGGACACAAAACCAAAACCCCCAAAACACCAAAAACAACCAAAAAATTCAAAACCACCCCAAAAAACCCCAAAAACCAGCCAATAAAAAACACCTTGTCCTGCTTCTCCTGTGGGATACAGGGTCAGAGCCCCAAAACAGACCCAAAACAGGCCAAAAAGAGGAAAAAAACACACCAAAACACCCAAAACCACCCCGAAAACAGCCCAAGCCAACCCCAAAACCACCTTGTCCTGCTTCTCTTATGGGATACAGGGTCAGAGCCTCAAAACAGACCCAAAACAGGACAAAACCAGCAAAATCAGCCACAAAACACCACCAAAGCACCCCCAAAGCACCCCAAAACCAACTTGTGAGGCTTCTCCTCTGGGATACAGGTTCAGGCCCCAAAACAGCCCCAAAACAACCCAAAACCACCCCAAAAAAACCTTGTCGTGCTTCTCCTGTGGGATACAGGGTCAGAGCCCCAAAAAAGACACAAAACATGACAAAAAAAGGACAAAACCACCCCAAAACCACCTTGTCCTGCTTCTCCTATGGGATACAGGATCAGAGCCCCAAAACAGCCCCAAAACAGGACAAAAATAAGCCAAAAGCAGGCCAAAACCAACCCAAAACAGACCAAAACCAGCCCAAAACCACCTTGTCCTGCTTTTGCTCTGGGATACATGGTCAGAGCCCCAAAACAGCTACAAAACAGGACAAAAACAACCCAAAACACACAAAACCACTCCCAAACCACCCCCCCAAACCACACCAAAACCACCTTGTACTGCTTCTCCAACGGGATACAGGTTGAGAACCCCAAACCAGCCACAAAACCACCCTAAAACAACCCCAAAATCACCTTGTCCTGCTTCTTCTATGGGACACGGGGTCAGAGCCCCAAAACAGGCATAAAACAGGTGAAAAACACCCTAAAACACCCAAAACCACTCCCAAAACACTCCCAAACCAGTCCAAAGCACCTGTCCTGCTTCTAATATGGGATACAGGGTCAGAGGCCCTAAACACCCCAAAACCAGTACAAAACTACCCCAAAACCACCTTGTCCTGCTTCACCTGTGGGATACAGGGTCAGAGCCCAAAAAGAAACACAAAAGAGGCCAAAAAAAACTCCCAAAACACCCCAAAACCACCTTGTCCTGCTTCTCCTATGGGTGCCACCCAGTGAGAACCCAAAACAGCCCCAAATCACCCCACCCCCCCCCAAAATGGAACCTTCTGGAGGTCGCTGTGGAGCTGCTTTAGCCTGGCCTCGAGCTGCGACACCTTCTGGGGTAGGTCCAAGGCTGGGGGGGGGGGGGGGGGGAGAGTGCCTTGGGAGGTGGGCCCTGGCGTGTCCCCCTGTTGGGGGGGGTCCCAGACCCACATGTGGGGGTCCCAGCCCCACATACAAGGGGGACATGGGGGGGGGTCTCCATATAGGGGGGTCCCTGGACCTGATGGGGGGGGCGCCCCCCCGTGGCCTCTCCAGGGGTAGGGGGGGTCGGGGCTCAGCACCGGCTCCATGAAGGAGAACAGGGACACGGCCCTTTGCACTGGGGGGTGGCACGTCAGCACCCCAAAACCAGACCAAACCAGCCTAAAATACCCCAAAACCAGCCCTAAACAGCCAAAATACCCCAAAACCAGCCCTAAACAGCCAAAATACCCAAAATCCAGCCCAAAACAGCCAAAATACACCCAAACCAGCCCAAAATACACCCAAACCAGCCCAAAATATCCCCCAAACCATCCCAAAACACCCCAAAACCATCCCAAAACACCCCAAAACATTCCAAGACTCCCCTACAACACCCCAAAGCAGTCCAAAACACCCCCAGACCAGCCAAAAATATCTGCAAAACAGCCCAAAACACCCCAAAACATCGCAAAACACCCACAAAGCAGTCTCAAACACCCCAAACCACTCCAAAACACCCCTGAAACAGCTCAAAACACCCCAAAACCAGCCCAAACCCCCTCCACAACAGTTTAACACCCCCAAAGCACCCTGAAACAACCCCAAGCACCCTCAAAACACCAGAAAACACCCCAAAACACCCCTAAAAGAGCCCAAACCACCCAAAGCAGCCCAAGGCACCCTGAAAACCAGGCCAAAACAGCCCCAGAACTCATAGAGGAACCACACAGGCGTCATAGAGCAGTCATAGAGGTGTCAGAGTGTCATAGAGGAGTCATAGGGGAGTCAGAGAGGGGTCAGAGAGGACTCAAATAGGGGTCAATGAATGGTCATAGATGGGCCAGAGAGGAGTCAGAGATGCCAGGGATGGGGCAGCCACAGCTTCTCTGGGCAAGAGTCTGCGACTCCCTCCCTAGCCTGGATATGAGGAATATTTTCCTACTGTGATATGAAACAAAAAAAAAAATAATTGAAATGAAATTAAATCTTTTTCCACTTGGAACCATTGTGAGTCCTTAAAAATTATTATCGATCTGAAAAAACCTCTGACATTTCAGGCAAATAACAGGCTCATCATTATTTGAATAATGGTCAGTGCACAGATTAAAAGGGAACAGCACAGCACCTCAGATTGCCTCACAGCTTAGCACAGCACAGCATGGCATGGCACAGAACAGCACAGCACAGCACAGCTCTGGAGATCCTCCTGCTCTGATATCCCAGTATCTGGAGGTGAACTCACCCCCAGCCCGCAGTGCGGATCATCGGGCCCACGTTCTGGGGAGATGCTGTCTCAGGCAGTCGGCTGTGTCCCCTCTGCCTTGACAAACTGCCACCACAATCCACAAGTGGCCCGTGCCCACTGCGCCCAGAGCCTGGGATGCAAAGCACAGAATTACAAGGGTGTCCCGGTCACACGGGGAACCCCAAATGTGGTTTTACACAGGGTTCTCACGCCCTTCAAACGCTCACGTACCACACATTTGGACAAAGACCAGCGCCCTCACTGCCAATGACCAGTCCTGGTCAAACTCTGCCAGGCGCTCACGCTACTTCTGCTGCAGTCCTGCTCTTGTCTATTGATGCAGATGCCCCTGGAGCCAGTCCTGCAAGAGATACTGATGAATGGTGTGCGGGACAGTGGGAGGGTTTCAAAGACATGCTGGAGGGGCTGGGATTCTGACATTATTTCTGCTGTGCTGCAATACCTCTTCTCCTTCACAGACAGCTCTAAGATACCCCAAAGAAAAGTCCTAGTTCCAGGCCTGGGCTGAAGCTTCAAGGACAAATCCACTACCTCATCACATTACAGTGTACATAGAAATATATATAGACACATGTATAAATAAAAGACCTATGGATACTCTAAAGACTGGTTGATCTAGGAGTTAGCTGGAAGAGAATTTTCATAACATGCCTTGTGGGTCCCACTAAACAGGGTCCCAAATGCCAGTGACAGGGTGAGGAGAGGCAGCAAAGATGCCATCCCAGGGGGATCGCTCTCCTGAGAAGGGGGAGGAAAAAGCAACCCAAAAGTGAAACAGCCCGAAGCAAACCCTGATGTTCCCTCCCTCAGCTGGCAGACACACTGCCTTCCTGCAGTGTCATTTCTCTGATGAGAGACAGAGTTAAGGCAAAAAATCAACTTTTCTCAGCATCACAGAATCATTTCATTTGAAAAGACGCTTGAGAACATCGAGTCCAGCCATTAACCTGTCCCTAACAACCTGACAACATCAACATCTCTGTGGGATACCCTGTCTGGATGGTCACCAACAGCAACTTTAAGTCCAATTTTACAACTTACTGTAATTTCACTCATTTCCATTCTATTCTGTTTGTTGTTAAACATTCGGCTCTATGGTAGAGCATGGAAATCAGCTGGACAAGTTACGGTATTGCAGAAACCTCTTGGCATAAATCATGGGACTTAAACACCTGGAACAAACTCTTAACCACTGAGTAAACCAACCCAACTTTTCCCTCAGTTTATAACTGGAATTCAGCACTACTCTGTTTGGAGGCACAGAGGCGAGAGGTGACCACACCGCTCTGTGAGAAGGATGGATTGAGGGGGACCCTTGCTGCTGTTTCTCCCAGAACACAGGTGAGGAGGGAATGAAATATTATCTTTAATAACACAAATACATTCCAGTTACCATGGAAAATACGGAACAAGATGCTAGAGCCCTACAGGTTTTACAAGGAAGAGCAACAATGAACTAAAAATTCCCTCCTGTGCTCTTTCCTTTCCCACCCATAGATAGTTTCTTCAGTAACTTTCAAGTGCACATGACACAGAAGAGATCTGTGTGTCTGCTGCACGTGAAGGGGAAAAGTTCCTTTTGGTGTTAGAGCTGTAAAGTCAGATTTATCTCCAAAGCAACTCAATCATGTACCAAGGAAAGAGTCAGGGTATTTTCAGCTCTGTCTTGAACACTGCCAGCCATGGGGCAGCCACAGCTTCTCTGGGCACCCTGTGCCACTGTCCCACCACCCTCACAGGGAACAACTTCTAAGATCTCATCTCAATCTCCCCTCTCTGTCACGTTAAAATCGTTCCCCCTTGGCCCATCCCCACAGGCCCTTGCTCTCCCCACAAGAAATGAGGGCAGATCCCAGGATCATCCCTCGGCAGCCGCAGCGCTCCGCTGCCGGCTCAGCCAGCCCAACTCACACACCGAGTCCAAAGCAGCCACTCTGGGGAAGTCTCTTGAGGTGTTCTGGCAACTCCTACAGCACCCCAAGATCGCCATCGCCACCCACCTCCTTCCACGCTCCTGTGTCCACAGGCGGCACCGGCACGCTCCTGTGTCCACAGGCGGCACCGGCTCCGAGACACCAAGACGGGAACCACCAGAGGAGCTGCTCTTGCCTCCTCCACCGGTAGCTTGTGTTCCGTGGGGCAGCTGTCGTCTCCCGGTGCCTCTGCTGGAGGGTTCCGTGGGGTTCTGTGACCTCACACACCTGAACACGGGGAGTTCCAGAATCAGCCACCCCTGTGGTCTCCATGTCCCCAAGGTCATTGTGATGCAGGAGCTCTGACTGGGTCCATGGGGTGCTCTGGAGGTGCTGCAGGCATTCTCTGGGATTCTCTAGGGGTATCCCCAGGATGCCCTGGGAGTGCACAGAGACACAGGGCCGTGGAGCAAGCTGCTCTAGTGGAAGGTGTCCCTGCCCGTGCCTTTGGGGGTTGGAGCTGGCTGAGCTTTAAGGTCCCTTCCAGCCCACTCTGGGATTCCATGATTCTCTGCTGTGCCAATGTCGGTCCCTCTCCACTCCTCGTAGGTGGCCGTGACGCCCTGTTCCATGGCCCACGTTGAGCTGTGACCCCTCATGCTCCACCTCCGGACCAAAGGCACTGAGGAAGAGCAGCCCGTGAGGGACCTCCCCGAGCCGGCTGGGCAGAGGCTGGTCCCCCCGCAGCCACTCCCGGAGCACCCCTGGGTGCCCAGTGGCCATGGGCACGATGCTGCCGCCATCCCAAAGCCGTGGCGGTCGCTGTGGATTTGCCCATTGTGACGGGGCCCCCACGGTGAGCGTGGGCTCTTTAAGGAGGGAGAGCCCTGCAGTAACCGGTGCAGAGGAGAGCCCTCCCCTCCCTCGGGAGGCTGCATCTCCCGGGGCTGCCCTGCGCATCCAGGTCCGTGTTCTTTGACTTTGCAATCCTGTTTTAGTGTTGGCCTCAAACACATTGTGGGTGCGTGCGTGGGTTTTGGGGGGTTCCCTGTAGAAACGGCTTCATGTAACCAAAAACGGGGGTGGGGTGGGCGGGGAAGGTGGGGGGGGGGGTCATTAAGTGCCTGTTGATGAACTGTCTGTGGGGAAGGGGGGGATGGGCCTCACCTCCCCCCCAGCACCCCAAAACGGGGGGGGTGGATGTGGGGGAGGGTCCCCAATGGACACAACCTCCCATCCCCCACCCGGGGGTGTCGGGGGGTGGCACCTCCCCCCCTCTTTATACCCGGGATGGGAGAGGGGAGGATAAAGGGGGGGATGGGGGGGGGGTCTATCCGAAGCCTTATTGACACCGATGTAAATAGCGCGGGGGGGGGGGGGGGGGAGGGGAGAGGGGAGGGGTCACCTTAAGAATGTATAAAAAGGAAACTTAACCAATAAAGGCTGAATATGGGGCCTTTCCCTTTCCTCTCCCCCACCGCATAGCCCCCCCCCCCCCATTTGTCCCCTCTTCCCCTCCCCCACCGCATACCCATTTTCCGCCCTCTCTCCCTTAAGCCCCGCCCCCTCCCTCCCCGTCTTTGCTCACCTGGGCCTGCAGGGGGCGCAGCTGCGCCTGGAGCTTCCCATTGGATGCGCCCAGAGCCCGGAGCTGGATCCAGCGACGGGACTGGAAGGGATGGAGGGGGGGGACACAAGGAAATGAGGGACCCCAAAGCCATGGGAGGGACCCAAATACCCCCCAAGACCCCCAAACACCTTAAATATCGCCCCATATTTCCCCACAAGCCTCTCCCTTAACACCAAACCCATTCATAACCCCCAGATCCCCCTCCCAGCACCCCCAAAATTCCCCCTAAAGCCCCAAACTCCCCCATGTCATCCCCTATAGACCCAAAATCCCCCTCCAGGACCCCCACATATCCCTCATCCCTCCCAAAAAGCGGCGCTGGGACCCTTTAGGGACCCCAACCCCTCCCCATAACCATCAAATTCCACTTCCCAGACCCCCCCCCCCCCCCCCCAAGCCCATCAGGACCCCCCCAAATCCCCATATTCCCCCGTTGGCACCCACCAGCCGCTGCTTCCCCTCCTGCAGCTGCCTCCTCAGTGGCCCCAGGGCAGTTTCTGGGGAGTCCATGGGGCTGCCCCGTAGCTCTGGGCCCTGCTGGATCTGGGCCCCCCGAGCCCCTGAGAGCCCCGTGGCCTCCAGCATCAACCTGGTGGCAAGGGGGGCCCCAAAGCCAAACGTTGAGGGGAGTCTGGGGGGCCCAAAGGGGTCCAGATCCCATTTTGGGGACCCCAAAAGGGCTGCAGGGACCATGGAGGGGTTGGGGGCACCCCAAAAGGTCTCAGCACTGGGTTTCGGGAGAATCTGGGGGGGCTTTAAGGACCCCTATGAGCTCAGCACCCACTTCAGAAGGAAACCCAGAGGGGTTTGAAGTATAGAGGGGGTCCCTAAAGGTTTCTGGGGTTCAGGAGTGGGGAGGAAAAGATCATGGGGGAGGGCCCAGGGGCAGTTTTGGGTTGCAGGGGGGGAAACCGGGCTGCAGGATGTATTCGGGGGGGTCCTTGAGAGGGTTTTGGGTGCATGGGGGAATCCATAGGGTGGTTTTGGGGTGCAGAGGGGGTGTTTTGGGGAGCAGAGGGGGGTTGTTTTGGGGTGCACAGTGGGTGCTTTTGGGGTGCAGGGGGTTGTTTTGGGCTGCAGTAGGGGTAGATTTGGGGTGCAGAGGTGTGTTTTGGGGTGCAGGGGGGTGATTTTGGGGTGCCATGGGGCTTCTGGGATGCATGGGGGTGGTTTTAGGGTGCAGGGTTTGTGTTTTGGTGTGCAGGGGGCATGGTTTTGGAGTGCAGGGGGGGCGTTCTGGGATGCAGGGGGTTGTTTTGAGGTGCAGGGGGGATGGTTTTGGAGTGCAGAGGGGTGTTTTGGTCCCTGTGGGACCCCCCAAAACCCCATAGAGCCCCCCCAAAACCCTCTAACGCTCCCCACCCCGCCCCCCAAACCTGAATCTCCTTGAGGTGCTGGTACCTGAGCCCCGAGTTAAGGAGGAAACCTGGGGGAAGGGGGGGTTAAAGGAGGGGTTGGGGGGGGTCGGGGAGGATCATGGGAGGGAACTGGGGGTTCCTGGGGATCCCAATGGGATTTGGAGGGGTCCTAAAGGAATTTGGGCTCCTGTGCATGGATCTGGGAGAAGAAAAGGGGTTGGGGGGGGGGTCACAAGGGGGAACTGGGGGGTGCTGGGGGGTTGCTGGGATCCTAATGGAACTTTGGGGGGTCCTAACAGGCAAAGGGGTTTGAGGGGGTCCTGAGGGGTTTTGGAGGCTCCCCAATGAGCTTGGGTGTCCCCCCCCCACTTTGGGGTGCAGCGGATACCACAGCAGGTTCCCTTTGATCTTCTTCACATTCCTATAGGAACACCCCCCCCCCCCCCGCCATGTATTTTAGGGACCGATCCGAGGTTTGGGGTCCCTCCAGATGTTGCAGTTCCTCCCCCCAGATGTTGGGGTGCCCCCCTCACCGCGGGTGCCGCACGTGGCCCATGATGTACTCCCGGATGGGGGCACAGGGCCCCGTGCACAGCCTGGAGGTGGGGGGAGACAAAGAGAGGGGGTCAGGAGCACCCCAACCCCCCCAGGACCCCAAAAGCCCCCACTGGGGGGTCCCGCGGGCTCCAACCTGCGCAGGTCGGGATCGGAGGGGAGCTCCAGCTCCGCCATGATGGGCGAAATTGGCGGGAACCGGACGGGACCAAACTGGGGCGGGCGCGGGGGGGGGAGGGGGCGGGGCCCGGGCCCGATCCTGGCCCCTGCGCCCCCCCGTAGCCCCCTCCCCCCGCCCCCCGTCACGTGGTCATCACCCAGCACCGCCTCCTGCTCCACCCCCGCGGGCTCTTCGCCCTCCAGGTCACCTCGGGTCACGGGGCCTCGGCACCCCCCGCACTATAGGGGTGCCCCATAACTTTGAGGGGGGCACAGAGGGGGTGCCCCATAACTTGGGCGGCTCCATAGGGGGGACCCAGACCCCGCCCCATAACTTGGGGGGCTCCATAGGGGACTCCCAGAGCCTGCCCCATACCTTGGGGGCTACAAAGGGGGTGCCCCATAACTTGGGGGTCCCAGCATAGGGGGGACCCCGCCCCATAACTTGGGGGGCACCAGCCCCATAACTTGGGGGTCCCAGTGCCCGCCCCCCAACACCCCATAGCGCGGGTCCTGGCCGCCCGCTTGGGGGCGCTGTTGCACCGGGCCCCGGTGCTGCTACGGGAGCGGCGCCGCTCGGTGCTGGGGGCGCTGCTCCGTGGGGGGGGGGGGGGGGCACCGGGGCTTTCCCCCCGGCTCTCGCCGCTGCTCCGGGGGCACCGGGGCTCGAACCCGGGAGCTCGGGGCTCGAAGCCGGGGTCCCTGGAGCCTCAATGGGAGCCGCAACCGGATGCGCGGCGGGACCGGGGCATCCCCAGCCCCATCTTTGGATCCAGTGCGGAGCAGTGGGAAGTGAGTTGGGAATGGGGGTAACGGGTGGCAATGGGGGCAATGGGTAATGGGGGGGTAATGGGGTAACAGGGGCAATGGGGGGCAGTGGGGAGGGCAAAGGGGGTAATGGGGGCCAATAGGGTCAATGGAGACAATGAGGGGCAATGGTGTCTCTCCCCCCACCCCAGAGCCCCCCCTCCTGGAGCCCAGTTCTGCTCTTCCAGCCCCATGGAATTCCGTGTCCGCGCTCCCCCCTACAACCGGATCCGGACCTGGATCCGTGTCCATGTGTGGAGCATCCGGATCTGGATCCAGATCCCATAGGATCTGCTCCCAAGCACCAGGAGCTGTGATGCCAATGGGATCCCGTGCTCCCAGATGATCCAAGGCTCTGGAATGTGAGACATGACAAGTCCAGAATGATCCAGGGATCCACAATGATCACCACCGCTCCGGAATGATCAACTACAAAAATGATAAGGGGAATGATCCAAGCTCTGGAATGATCCATGGGGAAGAGAATCCGATCCACCGGCCAGTGTTCTGGCATGAAAGCTCCGGAATGAGTTCCGGTCCCCGGAAGTTCCGTGTCCTTCCGGGATAACTCCCAGTTGGACCCCCCACCCCGGCCATCCCAATGACGTGCTGTGGTCCATGGAATCCCTCCCTCCCATCCCTAGCTCCATTGGTTCAGCTCCATCCCATCTCTCCATTTCGACCCAGTTCAGTCCCATTCCAATCATTCAGCTGCATCCCGATCCCATTCGGTCCCATCCCGATCCATAATGGCGGTATAATAAAGTATAATAGATTATAATGTGTTGCAATAAGGTTATAATTGGGTATAATGTGTTATAATGGGGTATAATGGGTTATAATGGGGTTATTATGGGGTATAATAGGGTATATTGGGGGATAATGGGGTTATAATGGATTATAATGCAGTTATAATGGGGTATAATGGGGTTATCTCTTTCACGGACACCCCCCTGTCATGGGGGAAGAGCCTGCATGCCCCAGTGAGGTTGGGAGCTACGCTGGTGGTGGCTCATGCCTCCCGTAGGGTCTCCCATTCCAGACTGGTCTCAACTGAAGGGGCAGACAAAGTGTGTCCATGGGCAGGATGGGCTCACCAGCCTTGGGCAACCACCCTAGGAGAAGGACAGCTCTAACTTCAAACCCTGGCAGACAGAGCTCGTTGGGCCCTGTAAGGCCATCCATCTCAGAAAAGGACACTCTAACCAAACCTGCGACCGGAGGACTTTGCTGTCACCGTCCAAGCTCGCTAGGCCCTGGCAGACAAACATCAGGCGTAAAGGACGGGGCCAGTTCTGCGCATGCTGTGCCTCACCTAAAAAACCCACTGCTCCTTGGCCTTTTTAGTCATCAGCACGCTTGTAGTAAGTGTGGGTAAAGCCCCTCCCAAATCAAGTCAAGCCATCATCGTAATAGTTGCTAACAAAGCCTAACGTCCTTGAAGTTAATCATTTACAACCCCATACATCAATCAACCCCAGTCACAAATCAACACCGTCCTTCAATCAAACCCATCCTTCAATCAACTCCACCTTTAATCAACCCCATCCCTTAATCAACTCCATCTTTCAATTAACCCCAATCTTCAATCAACCCCAGTGGCCAATAATGGGGTCTATAGGCAATAATGGGGTCTATGAGGCAATAATGGATCTCTATGAGGCTATAATGGGGCTCTATGAGGCAATAATGGGGCTCTAAGACGCAATCATGGGGCACTATGAGGCAATAATGGGGCTCTATGAAATAATCAATGGGGCAATCTCTATGATGCAATAATGGAAAGGCAATATGGGGCTCAATAATGGGGCTATGGGGCTATAATGGGGCACTATGGTGCAATAATGGGCTCTATGGGGTTATAGTGGGGCTCTATGACTCAATAATGGGGCTGTATGAGGCAATAATGGGGCTCTACAATAATGGGGTTCTATGAGGATATAAAGGCTCTAAGACGCAATCATGGGGCTCTATGAGGCAATAATGGGGCTCTATGATGCAATAATGGGGCTCTATGAGGCAATAATGGGGCTCTATGGGGTTATAATGGGGCACTATGAGGCAATAATGGGGCTCTATGGGGCAATAGTGGGGCTCTATGATGCAATAATGGGGCTCTATGAGGCAATAATGGGGTCTATGATGCAATAATGAGGTCTATTAGGCAGTAAAAGTGTTCTATGGGGCTATAATGGGGCTCTAAGAGGCAATAATGGGGTTCTATGAGGCAATAATGGGGTTCTCGGAGGGTATAATGGGGCTTTATGCGGCAACAATGGGGCTCTATGAGCCTATAAGGAGGCTGTAACGGGGTTTTATGGGGCTATAATGGGGCTGTATGAGGCAATAATAAGGTTCTATGGGGCTATAATGGACTGTATGATGCAATAATGGGGTTCATGGGGTCTATAAGGCAATAATGGGCTCTATGAGGCTATAATGGGGCTCTAAGTGGCAATAATGGTGCTCTATATGGGCTATAATAGGGCTCTATGGGACTATAATGGGGCACTATGAGGCAATAATGGGGTTCTATGCGCCTATAATGGGGCTCTATGGGGCTATAATGGAACACTATGAGGCAATAATGGGGCTGTATGATGCAATAATGGGGCTCTATGAGGCAATAATGGGGCTCTATGAGGCAATAATGGGGCTCTATGAGGCAATAATGGGGCTCTATGAGGCAATAATGGGGCTCTATGAGGCTATAATGGGGCTCTATGAGGCAATAATGGGGTTCTATGGGTCTATAATGGGGTTATATGGGGTTTAATGGGTCTCTATGAGGCAATAATGGAGTTCTATGAAGCAATAATGAGGCTCTATGAGGCAATAATGGGGCTCTATGAGGCAATAATGGGGCTCTATGAGGCAATAATGGGGCTCTATGAGGCAATAATGGGGCAGGCAATAATGGGGCTCTATGAGGCAATAATGGGGCTCTATGACACAATAATGGGGCCCTGTGAGGCAATAATGGGGCTCTATGAGGCAATAATGGGGCACTCTGAGGCAATAATGAGGCTCTATGAGGCAATAACAGGGCTCTGAAAAAATAATGGGGCTCTATGATGCAATAATGGGGCTCTATGAGGTAATAATTGGGCTCTATGATGCAATAATGGGGCTCTATGAGGCAATAATGGGGCTCTATGAGGCAATAATGGGGCTCTATGATGTTAAAAAGTGGCTCTATGAGTCAATAATGAAGTCTATGAGGCACTAAAGGTGCTCTATGATGCAATAATGCAGCTCTATGAGGCAATAATGGGGCTCTATGGGGCAAGAATGGGGTCTATGGGCCAATAATGGGGCTCTATGAGGCAATAATGGGGCTCTATGAGGCAATTATGGGGCTCTATGGGGCAATTATGGGGCTCTATGGCAGTATAATGGGGCTCTATGGGGCTATAATGGGGCATTATGAGGCAATAATGGGGCTCTATGAGGCTATAATGGGGTTTATGATTCTATAATTGGGCTCTATGAGGCAATAATGGGGTTCTATGGGGCTATAATGGGCTGTATGATGCTACAATGGGGTTCTATGGGGATATAATGGGGCTCTATGGAGGTATAATTGGGCACTATGAGGCAATAATGGGGCTCTAATTATAGGCAGTAATTATAGAATCATAGAATAATTATGGTTGGAAAGGACCTTAAGATCATCCCGTTCCAACCCCCCTGCCATGGGCAGGGACACCTCACACTAAACCATGGCACCCAAGGCCTTGTCCAGCCTGGTCTTGAACACTGTCAGGGATGGAGCATTCACAACCTCCCTGGGCAACCCATTCCAGTGCCTCACCACCCTCACAGGAAAGAATTTCCTCCTTAGATCCAATCTAAACTTCCCCTGTTTCAGTTTTAACCCGTTACCCCTTGTCCTGTCACTACAGTCCCTAATGAAGAGTCCCTCCCCAGCATCCCTATAGGCCCCCTTCAGATACTGGAAGGCTGCTATGAGGTCTCCACACAGCCTTCTCTTCTCTGCTTCTGCAGAAAACCCAGAGAACTAGATGGTACTGGTATGGGTAATCAAAGCTAGGAAGTAAGATCCCGAAACATCAGCATTACAGTGCAGATGCCCTGCTAACAGTTTCCCAAATGAACTTACCCAAGTGCCCAGTGCCAGCAGAGAGCATGCCGGGTCCTGCGGCTCACGGTAGCCGGCCTGTTCGGTGCGCATGGCCACGCACAGCACAGTCAGGATGCTCCTCTTCACACACAGCTCTGCAAACGCACCGCAGTCCTGACCTCCAGCACTGCTTATTGTGGTTTGGAATGTTTCTGAACAGCTACTGCCAGAATTGTCAAAATGAAAGAAATAAAAAATTGACCTACAGTGAAAACCACGCTTGAATTTTTATGACTCAAAATAAGAATATACCTTCCTACTTTTAAAGTCTGTCAAATAAGGAAAGTTTAAAATTATGTAGATAATTCACAATCAGTGATGAAGTTTAAAGTCAGCCACGTGTCTCCAGTTCGTGTCAATACGTCTGAAGAAATTCTCTCGTTCGTCTTTGGTACTCAAAGAGTTGGAAGCACGTTGTAATAAACAAACAAGGACCCATGCAGAGATATCAATGGGTGGTATTGCCACAAGGCATGAAAAATTCACCAACAATATGTCAAGGTTATGTTGATGTAGCACTGCGTCCATTTTGGGAAAGACACCCCCAATTATTAGTGTATCGTTATATGGATGATATACTGGTGGCTGGGAAAGTAACCTAGAAGCTGTTAAACAAGAATTGTGTTCAGTGTTGCAACAACATAAATTGCAAATTGCCCCTGAAAAGGTTCAGGATACCACACCATGGAAATATTTGGGTTGGAAAATCTTAGATCATACCATTGAACCTCAGGAAATTAGCCATCAAGGTCAATATCCATACACTTAACGATGTGCAAGTCTTGTTAGGGAATATCAATTGGATTCAAACATTATTGGGAATTGACAGCAAAACTTTAGAACCATTGTTTGAATTGTTGAAGGGTGACACAGACTTCAATGCACCCAGACAATTAACACCAGCAGCAAAATGAGCAATAGCAATGGTAGAAGCTGCATTAAGTGAGAGACAGGCACATCGTGTGATGAATGGAGTTCCTACTGAGTTTTTGATTGTCAGTAATGATTTCCAGCCAGTAGGATTAATCATGCAATGGGTTGAATCTGATAAGGAGAAATTGAAAATTCTCGAGTGCCAATTTTTGTCACATCAACCATCAAAAAACATTGTAACGAGACCTGAAACGTTTGCTAAGTTGCCTCTTTGCAAAACAGGGCTGCCATAGACTTCTTATTATTAGCACAAGGCCATGGCTGTAAAGATTTTGAGGGTATGTGCTGCATGAATTTGTCAGACTTTTCGGAATCTATTCATAAAACTATTCAGGAACTGAAAAAAGGAGTAACAAAGTTACAGATAAATGATGGATTTTTTGGATTAGGAAATTGTCTTAACTCTCTAGGACTTGGGACATGGTTTGTTTCATTGATCAAAGGAGGTCTTATAATGCTATTCATTGTTATTTGTATCTTACTGATTGTTCCATGTTTATTGAGTTGCCTACAGCGAACGTCAGAAAACATGGTAAACCAAGTGATGTTTTTAGAAAAACAAAAAGGGGAGATGTAGGAGAAGAGGCATTTGAACGTGGTCAGAGGATGCTGAGTGACCTTGATTCTTTGGGGAATTAACTTTGAGCCAGACTCTGCAATTTTAGCTCTGTGGGGAACTAACATCAAGCAAGAAAAGTGGAGCAAAAGAAATGGAATAAAAGGGGATGAGAAGTAGAAGAAGGAACTGAGAAGTGAGGAGAAGGTCGAAAGGATAGTGTCGAAAAAGCAGACTAATCAATTATAATTTTAGATTATGCTCGTGGACAGCAGCAACTAACCAAGTGTATTGTAGCTTTAAGTGCGTGGATATGATCAAAAACATATATAAACCATGTAATCTAAAGTAAAGAGGTCTTCGACCAGCAATCGGACTCCGTGCCTTCAATCCCCTCACTAAAGGAGAAAAGTGATTTTAGAAACTGGACTACTACACCCGAATATAATTGACTTCTGAAGATGCTGGTACATTTCTTTTGTATAGAGTATAAATAAGGCAAGTGCTTTTTACTTAATGAGCTGTGATGTAGAAAGCGTTGATCTAGAACAGCTGGAAAAAATTAGTTATTCACATATACTTTAGAAAAGGCTTAATACAGAAGGACAGGGAAAGGGTTGCATGTTTAATATTAGCATAGCGGAGTGACACTTACTGCAAATTTAATTACCTAATACGCATATTTGAGTGTTGTCTGAAAATAATCACTGACGACTTACTGTAGTGACTGAAAAATTACCAGCTCCAACTGCTGAGGATGCTAGAGGCTGACAGACGCAGTGGTTGCTGCTGTCAGAACAAAGGGAGAAGCTGGTGGGAATGCAAACACATTTTGTAAGGTAGTACTTACTATCACTAAGGTGTCTAGAGCAAATGGTGGGCAAATAGTCGTAGAATAGTTAGGGCAAGAAAGGACTTCAAGATCATCTAGTTACAACCTCCCTGCTGATACGGAGAAAACTCCAGGAACAAACTCACCACCAAAGTTTTCAAGCTGACAAGCAGGTATTCTTTACTGCGGCACCGGGAGACACGGGGGATAGCTCCAGCTAGCGTGTATCACCCCAGTTGCCACACAAGCCGTCCTTTTATAGCCACTGGGCATACATACATATTCATGAGGCTACGGATGGATTACATCCTTTTCCAGAGAGTTCCCTGCATGCGTACAGAATTGTGGGGGTGGTCTCTGAGGGTCGTTTACTTCCTCCAACGATCTTCATCACTTCTGGCAGCCTTTGAAGCACGCGCAGTAGATGCTCATACCAGTTTAATTGGTTCGTTAGCACCAGAGACATAACAATCCTCCTATCCTCCTACTGATCAGGTAGTTTAACTGCAGCCCATCCTGGACACCTGCGGTTCCCAGATACTCCTTATCCTGTGTCCTGTTCTTCTAGACTGTTTTTTCCTTAAAACTATGTCAACTATAGCAATTTCTCTTGTGAGAATTCTCAGTATGTTCTCTATGTTCTCTAGCTGCTCTATGTAATCTTTTTCTCTATGTATCATGCACCTCAGTAATTTTCCATTGCTACTGTTACAAAGCCATCAAACTTAACATTACTTAAAGCTAATTATAAAGATTTCTATATTCCATTTTGTGATTTTGTGCCCCCCCCCCCCCCCCTTTGTCTCACTATGGAATGCCATTGTTCCGGGGGAGGGTCACAGCTCCTCCTTGTCCATGGTGCTGAAGAAGATGTGAGATCCTCAGTGTCCCTTATGGAACTGCATCTCCCTATGGAATCCCAGCATTCCTTATGGAATGGCAGCATTCTCTATGGAATGACGGTGTTCCCTATGGAATGCCATTGTCCGGGGGGGGTCACAGCTCTTCCTTGTCCACAGTACCGGAGAAGAAGCGGGCGAAGCGGCAGAGATGGCGCGAGGCCGAGTGCAATTCCTGCTGCAGGCGCCGGTTGTTGTGGCGCAGGTTGGCCACTTCCACCTGGAGAACCACCTTGTCCTGCTTCTTCTGTAGGATACAGGCTCAGAGCCCCAAAACAGACCCAAAACAGCCCCAAAATCGCCCCAAAACCAGCCCATAACCACCTTATTTTGCTTCTCCTATGGGATACGGGGTTAGAGCCCCAAACCATAAAAAAAAAAAACAGGACAAAACCACCCCAAAACAGCCACAAAACACCCCAAAACCATCCCAAAACCACCTTGTCCTGCTTCTCCTATGTGCTACAGGGTCAGAGCCCCAAAACAGCCCCAAAACAGGACAAAACCACACCAAAATACCCTCACAACACCACAAAAACCATCCAAAAACCACCTTGTTCTGCTTGTCTTATGAGATACAGGGTCAGAGCCCCAAAACAGGACAAAAACAGCCCAAACCACCCAAAAACCACCTTGCCCTGCTTCTCCTAAGAGATAAAGGGTCACAGCCCCAAAACAGGACAAAACCACCCCAAAACACAC
This sequence comes from Pezoporus wallicus, assembly GCF_028554395.1. NCBI lineage: Eukaryota > Metazoa > Chordata > Aves > Psittaciformes > Psittacidae > Pezoporus > Pezoporus wallicus. The sequence continues at coordinate 18,251 of NW_026636636.1, forward strand.
AAAACCACACACAAAACACCCCAAACCACAGCAAAACCACTCAAAAACCACCTTGTCCTGGTTCTCCTGTGGGATACAGGGTCAGAGCCCCAAAACAGACCCAAAAAAGCCCCGAACCAACCCAAAAAAATCCGAAAACGACCCAAAACCACCTTGACCTGCTTCTGCTGTGGGATACAGGGACAGAGCCCAAAACCAGCTCCAAAACAGGCCAAAATCACTCAAAACCCCCCAAAACAGGCCCAAAAGAGACCCAAAAAATATCTTGTCCTGCTTCTCCTATGGGATACAGGGTCAGAGCCCCAAAACAGACCCCAAAACAGGCCAAAACCACCCCAAAACACCCCCAAAACCACCTTGTCCTGCTTCTCCTATGAAATACAGGGTCAGAGCTCCAAAACAGACCCAAAACAGCCTCAAAACACCCCAAAAAACCAGCCCAAAACCACCTTGTCCTGCTTCTGCTATGGGACACAGGGTCAGAACCCAAAAACAGCCCTAAAAAAGGACAAAAACAACCTAAAACACCCCCAAAAACCAGCCCAAAACCACCATGACCTGCTTCTCCTGTGAAATACAGGGTCAGAGCCCAAAAACAGACCCAAAACAGGACCAAAAAACACCAAAACACCCCAAACCCACCCCAAACCCAACTTGTCCTCCTTCTCCTATGGGATACAGGGTCAGAGCCCCAAAACAGACCCAAAACAGGCCAAAACCAACCCAAAACAAAACCAGCCCAAAAACCCCCAAAACCACCTTGTCCTGCTTCTGCTATGGGATACAGGGTCAGAGCCCCAAAACAGACCCAAAACAGGACAAAAACAACCCAAAACACCCAAAACCACCCCAAAACCACCTTGTCCTGCTTCTCCTAAAGGATACAGGGTCAGAGCCCCCAAAAAGACCCAAAACAGGCCAAAACCAACCCAAATCACTCCAAAACTCAGCTCAAAACCACGTTGTCCTGCTTCTGCTATGGGACACATGGTCAGAACCCCAAAACAGCCCTAAAACAGGACAAAAACAACCTAAAACACCCAAAAAAAACACCCCAAAACCACCTTGTCCTGCTTCTCCTATGGGATACAGGGTCAGAGCCTCCAAACAGCCCCCAAACATGCCAAAAAAAGTCAAAAACCACCAAAACAGCCCCAAAACACCCCAAAACTAACTTGTCCTGCTTCTGCTACGGGATACAGGGGCAGAGCCCCCAAAAAGACCCAAAACAGGCGAAAAAACAACCCAAAACACCCAAAAACCCAGCCCAAAACCACCTTGTTCTGCTTCTCCTCTGGGATACATGGTCAGAGCTCCAAAACAGACACAAAACAGGACAAAAACACACCAAAACACCCCAAACCCACCCCAAAACCACCTTGCCCTGCTTCTGCTATGGGATACAGGGTCAGAGCTCCAAAACAGACCCAAAACAGGCCAAAAAAAACCCAAAACACCCAAAAACCCAGCCCAAAACCACCTTGTCCTGCTTCTGCTACAGGATACAGGGTCAGAGCCCCCCTAAAGACCCAAAACAGGCCAAAACCACCCCAAAACCACCTTGTCCAGCTTCTGCTATGGGATACAGGGTCAGAGCCCCAAAAAAGACCCAAAACAGGATGAAAACAACCCAAAACACCCAAAACAGGCCCAAAACCCAGCCCAAAACCACCCTGCCCTGTTTCTCCTATAGGATACAGGGTCAGACCCCAAAACACAACAAATACCACCCCAAAACTACCTTGTCCTGCTCCTCCTATGGGATACAGGGTCAGAGCCCAAAAACAGACTGAAAAACAGGCCAAAACCACCCCAAAACCACCTTGTCCTGCTTCTCCTATGGGATACAGGGTCAGAGTCCCAAAACAGACCCAAAGGAGGACAAAAACACACCAAAACACCCAAAACCAGACACAAAACATGCCCAAAACACTCCAAAACCCCCTTGTTCTGCTTCTCCTATAGGTTACAGGGTCTTTGCCCCAAAACAGGCCCCCAAACACCCCCAAAACAGGTGAAAATTACCCCAAAACCACCTTGTCCTACTTCTTCTCTTTGATACAGGGTCAGAGCCCCAAAACAGCCCCAAAACACCCCAAAACATCCCTAAAAGAGACCAAAACCACCCCAAAATGACCTTGTCCTTCTTCTCCTATGGGATACAGTGTCAGAGCTACCAAACAGCCCCAAAAAAGAATAAAAACGGTCATAAAACACAAAAAGAGCCCCAAAACACCCCAAATCCACCTTGTCCTGCTTCCCCTATGGGATACAGGGTCACCCCCAAAAACATCCCAGCCCAAAACCACCTTGTCCTGCTTCTGCTATGGGATACAGGGTCAGAGCCCCAAAACAGACCCAAAACAGGCCAAAAAAAAATGCAAAAAAAAAACAAAACACCCAAAAACCCAGCCCAAAACCACCTTGACCTGCTTCTGCTATGGGATACAGGGATGCAACCCCAAGACAGGCCCAAAAAAATGCAAAATAGGGCAAAACCACCCCAAAAGCACCTTGTCCTGCTTCGCCTATGAGGTACAGGGTCAGAGCCCCAAAACAGCCCCAAAACAGGACAAAAACAGGCGAAAACCAGGCCAAAAAACCCAAAGCAAACTACAAACAGGCCACCCCCCCCCAAAATCACCTTGTCCTGCTTCACCTGTGGGATACAGGGGCAGAGCCCCAAAAAAGACATAAAACATGACAAAAATAGGACAAAACCACCCCAAAAGCATCTTGTCCTGCTTTTACACTGGGGTACACGGTCAGAGCCTCCAAATAGGAAAAAAACAGGACAAAACCAGGACAAAACACCCAAAACAACCCCCAAAACAGGCCAAAACCACCCCAAAATCACCTTGTCCTGCTTCTCCTATGGGACACAGGTCAGTGCCCCAAAACAGGACAAAACCAACCTAAAACCAGCCCAAAACCACCTTGATCTGCTTCTCCTATGGGATACAGGGTCAAAGCTCCAAAACAGACACAGAAGAAGACAGAAACACTCCAAAACCCCCAAAACAGCCCCACAACACCTGAAAACCTCCTTGTCCTGCTTCTCCTATGGGATACAGGGTCAGAGGCCCAAAACAGACCCAAAACAGGACAAAAACAACCCAAAACACCCCCAAAACACCCCAAAACCACCTTGTCCTGCTTCTCCTATGGGATACAGGGTCAGAGGCCCTAAACACCCCAAAACCAAGACAAAACTACCCCAAAACCACCTTGTCCTGCTTCTGCTGTGGGATACAGGGTCAGAGCCCCAAAACAGCCCCAAAATAAGACAAAACCATGCAAAAACCAGGACAAAACACCCAAAGCAAACCGCAAAACAGGACAAAACTACCCCAAAACCACCTTGTCCTGCTTCTCCTACAGGATACAGGGTCAGAGCCTCAAAACAGCCCCCAAACAGGACAAAAACACTCCAAAACCCCCCAAAAAGCCCCAAAACACCTCAAAACCACCTTCTTCTTCTTCTCCTATGGGATACAGTGTCAGAGCCCCAAAACAGACCCAAAAAAACACCAAAACAGGACAAAACCACCCCAAAACCACCTTGTCCTGCTTCTCCTGTGGGATACACAGTCAGAGCCCTGAAACAGACCCAAAACAGGCCAAGTACAACCCAAATCACCCCAAAACCAGCTCTAAAACCCCCAAACCAACCCAAAACCACCTTGTCCTGCTTTTCATATGGAACACAGGGTCAGAGCCCCAAAACAGGCCAAAACCAGGCCAAACCACCCCAAAACCAACTTGTCCTGCTTCTCATATGAGACACAGGGTCAGAGCCTCAAAACAGACCGAAAAGAGGCCAGAAACACTCCAAAACACCCCCAAAACCAGGACAAAACCACCTTGTCCTCCTTCTGCTATGGGATACAGTGTCAGAGCCCCAAAACAGGCCACAAATGACCCAAACACCCCAAAACCACCTTGTCCTGCTTCTCCTATGGGATACAGGGTCAGAGCCCCCCAAAAAGACACAAAACATGACCAAAATATGGCAAAACAACCCCAAAACTACCTTGTCCTGCTTCTACTCCGGGGTACACATTCACAGCCCCCAAACAACCCCAAACCAGACCCAAAACAGGACAAAACCAGGCCAAAACACCCAAAACAACCCCCAAAACCACCCCAAAATCACCTTGTCCTGCTTCTCCTATGGGACACAGGTCAGAGCCCCAAAACAGGACAAAACCAACCTAAAACCAGCCCAAAACCACCTTGTCCTGCTTCTGCTGTGGGATACAGGGTCAACGCCCCAAAACAGACCCAAAACAGCTCCAAAACAACCCAAAAATCACCCCCAAGCCCACCTTGTCCTGCTTCTCCTGTGGTATACAGGGTCAGAACCCCAAAACTGACCCAAAACAGGCCAAAAACAACCCAAAAACCACCCCAAGCCCACCTTGTCCTGCTTCTCCTGTGGGATACATGGTCAGAACCCCAAAACAGCTGCAAAACAGGATAAAAGCAACCCAAAACCATTCAAAACAGACCCAAAACACCCTAAACCAGGTGTCTGCTTCTCCTTATCAATGGTTAGTGCCTTTGTTCTGCTTAGTAGGCATGATAGGTACAGACCATACTTTTGTTTTAGCAAGTGAATTCCTCTAACCCCCTTGTACAACCCCATTGTACAACCCCCCTGTACACTGGTTAACCCTGTATCAGATGGATGGATAGATGGATGGATGGATGGGTGATGGATGGATGATGGATGGATGGATGAATGGATGGATGATGGATGAATGGATGGATGATGGATGATGCATGTATGGAAGATGGGTGATGGATGAATGGATGAGTGGAAGGATGATGGATGATGAAAGATGGATGATGGGTGGATGACGGATGGATGATGGATAACGGATGAATGGATGAATGAATACACATAGATTCCATAAGCCTCATCTCCTATTACTTTCCCATCTGTAATGCTGAAAGCCCATTGTGAAGAGCAGCACTGAACCATTGAAACCCTTGTAGGGTCCAAACACAAATCAGTCTATTACAAACAAATTCTTTAATCATGTCCAATTTAATAGTTCAGAGTCCCAGGGCAGCTCCTCACAGCAATCAGTCAAACCATGGACAGTTCAGGCTCAGTCCAGTTCAGTCACTCACAAGGGGATGGGGTGGGATTGACATGGGATGGGAAGGGGTGGGATCGAATGGGATTAGGATGGGTTGAGGTGGGATGGAATGGAGTGGGCCTGGGTGGGGTGGGATGCAAAGATGAGACGAGATGAGATGCAATGCAATGGGATGCTTTGAGATGCAATGCAATGGGATGCTTTGAGATGCAATGAGATGCCATGGGATGGCAAGAGATAGGGGATAGGAGATAGGAGATAAATAAGACATGATAAAACATATGATATGATACAAGATATGCTATGCTTTGACATGGTATG
>NW_026636637.1:0-2385 GCF_028554395.1 Pezoporus wallicus
TCCATGTCCCCACGGTCACTGGTTCCATGTCCCCAGTTCCATGTCCTTGTGGTCCCCAGTTCCATGTCCCCACTGTCACCAGTTCCATGTCCCCGCAGTCACCGGTTCCATGTCCCCACTGTCACCAATTCCATGTCCCTGCTGTCACTGGTTCCGTGTCCCCAGTGTCACCAGTTCCATGTCCCCGCGGTCACCGGTTCCATGTCCCCAGTTCCATGTCCCTGTGGTCCCTGGTTCCATGTCCCCAGTTCCATGTCCCCAGTTCCATGTCCCCAGTTCCATGTCCCCACTGTCCCCAGTTCCATGTCCCCAGTTCCATGTCCCCAGTTCCATGTCCCCGGTTCCATGTCCCCAGTTCCATGTCCCTGTGGTCACTGGTTCCATGTCCCCAGTTCCATGTCCCTGTGGTCACTGGTTCCATGTCCCCAGTTCCATGTCCTTGTGGTCCCCAGTTCCATGTCCCCGGTTCCATGTCCCCAGTTCCATGTCCCCAGTTCCATGTCCCTGTGGTCCCCAGTTCCATGTCCCCAGTTCCATGTCCCCAGTTCCATGTCCCCGGTTCCATGTCCCCACTGTCCCCAGTTCCATGTCCCCAGTTCCATGTCCTTGTGGTCCCCAGTTCCATGTCCCCAGTTCCATGTCCCCAGTTCCATGTCCCCAGTTCCATGTCCTTGTGGTCACTGGTTCCATGTCCCCAGTTCCATGTCCCCGGTTCCATGTCCCCAGTTCCATGTCCCCCGTTCCATGTCCCCAGTTCCATGTCCCCAGTTCCATGTCCCCGGTTCCATGTCCCCGGTTCCATGTCCCTGTGGTCACTGGTTCCATGTCCCCAGTTCCATGTCCCTGTGGTCACTGGTTCCATGTCCCCGGTTCCATGTCCCTGTGGTCACTGGTTCCATGTCCCCAGTTCCATGTCCTTGTGGTCCCCAGTTCCATGTCCCCAGTTCCATGTTCTTGTGGTCACTGGTTCCATGTCCCCGGTTCCATGTCCCTGTGGTCACTGGTTCCATGTCCCCGGTTCCATGTCCCTGTGGTCACTGGTTCCATGTCCCCAGTTCCATGTCCTTGTGGTCCCCAGTTCCATGTCCCCAGTTCCATGTTCTTGTGGTCACTGGTTCCATGTCCCCAGTTCCATGTCCCTGTGGTCACTGGTTCCATGTCCCCAGTTCCATGTCCCTGTGGTCACTGGTTCCATGTCCCCAGTTCCATGTTCTTGTGGTCACCAGTTCCATGTCCCCAGTTCCATGTCCCCAGTTCCATGTCCCCAGTTCCATGTCCCCAGTTCCATGTCACCAGTTCCATGTCCCCAGTTCCATGTCCCCGGTTCCATGTCCCCAGTTCCATGTCCCCGGTTCCATGTCCCCAGTTCCATGTCCCCGGTTCCATGTTCCCGGTTCCATGTCCCTGTGGTCACTGGTTCCATGTCCCCAGTTCCATGTCCCTGTGGTCACTGGTTCCATGTCCCCAGTTCCATGTCCCTGTGGTCACTGGTTCCATGTCCCCGGTTCCATGTCCCTGTGGTCACTGGTTCCATGTCCCCGGTTCCATGTCCCTGTGGTCACTGGTTCCATGTCCCCAGTTCCATGTCCCCAGTTCCATGTTCTTGTGGTCCCAGTTCCATGTCCCCAGTTCCATGTCCCGGTTCCATGTCCCCGGTTCCATGTCCCTGTGGTCACCGGTTCCGTGTCCCCCCCAGGCTCAGCGCTTGGCCCTGAACGGCTCCCGCCTGGACCCGGCGCAGTCTCGGCGCGGCTGCGCGGCAGCTGCACGAGGCCACGCGCGGCCCGGGCTCGGCTTCCCAGCGACCTGCGCCTGGTCTACGGGCTGGCCACGCGGCTGCTGCGCCACGAGAGCGCCCAGCGCGGCTTCCCGCCTGGCGGCCACGCAGGACGTGCACTTCACCGAGGTACCGCGGGGAGGAGGGGGTCACCTGCGATGGGAGAATGGGGTGGACACCAGGGTGTTGGGCACCAGGGTGATGGGCACCTGCAATGGGAGAGGGGATGGACACCAGGGTGATGGGCACCTGCAGTGGGAATGGGAATGGGGCAGCAGGATGGATGCCAGGGTGATGAACACATCAGTGGGAGAATGGGGTGGACACCAGGGTGATGGGCACCAGGGTGATGGGCACCAGGGTGATGGGCACCTGCAATGGGAATGGGAATGGGGCAGGAGGATGGATGCCAGGGTGATGGACACATCAGTGGGAGAATGGGATGGACATGAGGGTGATGGGCACCTGCAACGGGAGAATGGGATGGACATGAGGGTGATGAACACATCAGTGGGAGAATAGGATGGACACCACAGGTGATGGGCACCTGCAATGGGAGTGGGAATGGGGCAGGAGGACGAATGCCAGGGTGATGGACACATCAGTGG
>NW_026636638.1:0-2374 GCF_028554395.1 Pezoporus wallicus
CACCCCAATATCCAATATCCATCCCCCCCATTGTCTCTATCAGCACACCCCAATATCCATCCCCCCCATTGTCTCTATCAGCACACCCCACTATCCATCCCCCCCATTGTCTCTATCAGCACACCCCAATATCCATCCCCCCCATTGTCTCTATCAGGACACCCCATATCCCCCCCCATTGTCTCTATCAGCACACCCCAATATCCATCCCCCCCATTGTCTCTATCAGCATCACACCCCAATATCCATCCCCCCCATCCCCCCATTGTCTCTATCAGCACACCCCAATATCCATCCCATCCCCCCATTGTCTCTATCAGCACACCCCAATATCCATCCCCCCCATTGTCTCTATCAGCACACCCCAATATCCATCCCCCCCATTGTCTCTATCAGCACACCCCAATATCCATCCCCCCATTGTCTCTATCAGCACACCCCAATATCCAATATCCATCCCCCCATTGTCTCTATCAGCACACCCCAATATCCATCCCCCCCATTGTCTCTATCAGCACACCCCCCATTGTCTCTATCAGCACACCCCATTATCAATCCCCCCCATTGTCTCTATCAGGACACCCCAATATCCATCCCCCCCATTGTCTCCATCAGCACACCCCAATATCCATCCCCCCCATTGTCTCTATCAGCACACCCCAATATCCATCCCCCCCCCCACTGTCTCTATCAGCACACCCCAATATCCATCCCCCCCCATTGTCTCTATCAGCACACCCCAATATCCATCCCCCCCATTGTCTCTATCAGCACACCCCAATATCCATCCCCCCATTGTCTCTATCAGCACACCCCAATATCACTGCCCCCCCCATTGTCTCTATCAGCACACCCCAATATCCATCCCCCCCATTGTCTCTATCAGCACACCCCAATATCCATCCCCCCCATTGTCTCTATCAGCACACCCCAATATCCATCCCCCCCATTGTCTCTATCAGCACACCCCAATATCCATCCCCCCCATTGTCTCTATCAGGACACCCCAATATCCATCCCCCCCCATTGTCTCTATCAGCACACCCCAATATCCATCCCCCCCCCATTGTCTCTATCAGCACACCCCAATATCCATCCCCCCCACTGTCTCTATCAGCACACCCCAATATCCATCCCCCCCCATTGTCTCTATCAGCACACCCCAATATCCATCCCCCCCATTGTCTCTATCAGCACACCCCAATATCCATCCCCCCATTGTCTCTATCAGCACACCCCAATATCCATCCCCCCATTGTCTCTATCAGCACACCCCAATATCCATCCCCCCATTGTCTCTATCAGCACACCCCAATATCCATCCCCCCCATTGTCTCTATCAGCACACCCCAATATCCATCACCCCCCATTGTCTCTATCAGCACACCCCAATATCCATCCCTCCCATTGTCTCTATCAGCACACCCCAATATCCATCCCCCCCATTGTCTCTATCAGCACACCCCAATATCCATCCCCCCCATTGTCTCTATCAGCACACCCCAATATCCATCCCCCCATTGTCTCTATCAGGACACCCCAATATCCATCCCCCCATTGTCTCTATCAGCACACCCCAATATCCATCCCCCCCATTGTCTCTATCAGCACACCCCAATATCCATCCCCCCCCATTGTCTCTATCAGCACACCCCAATATCCATCCCCCCCTCATTGTCTCCATCAGCACACCCCAATATCCATCCCCCCCATTGTCTCTATCAGCACACCCCAATATCCATCCCCCCCATTGTCTCTATCAGGACACCCCAATATCCATCCCCCCCATTGTCTCCATCAGGACACCCCAATATCCATCCCCCCCATTGTCTCCATCAGCACACCCCAATATCCATCCCCCCCCATTGTCTCCATCAGCACACCCCAATATCCATCCCCCCCATTGTCTCTATCAGGACAACCCAATATCCATCCCCCCCCCCGCCCTTGGGTCCATCCATTGCCCCCTCCAGATAAGGGGGTGCCCCCCCCCCATACCTGCAGCTCCTTGATCCAGGAGCAGTGCCAATAGGAGAGCCCGACCCACTTGACGAAGAATTCCCGCTCGGAGCGGCCCTGGAGCGCTTGGGGGCCCCTCGGGGGGGGGAGCTCCGGGGGGGGCCCCGGGGGGGGGCGGCTCCCCCCATCGCCAGTACAGGATCTTCTGGACACGGCCCTTCAGCACCGGGCACTGCGGGGACAGAGATGGGGGGGTATGGGGGGGATATAGGGGGGTAATGGGGGGGTATGGGGGGATTTGGGGGGTAATGGGGGGATATGGGGGGGTATGGGGGGATATGGGGGGGTATGGGGGGGATATAGGGGGGGAAATGGGGGGGTATGGGGAGATATGGGGGGATATGGGGGGGGGTAT
>NW_026636639.1:0-2426 GCF_028554395.1 Pezoporus wallicus
CCACCCCATAGCCACAGCCCGCCCCATAGTCCCGCCCCATAGCCCCCATAGCCCGCCCCACAGCCCCCCTGTCCAGCCCCATAGCCCGCACCATAGCCCCCCCATTCAGCCCCATAAACCCCCCCATTCAGCCCCATAAACGCCCCATAGCCCGCCCCATTGAGCCCCATAGCCCGCCCCATAGCCCCCCCATTCAGCCCCATAAACCCCCCCATTCAGCCCCATAAACACCCCATAGGCCCCCCATTGAGCCCCATAAACCCCCCCATTCAGCCCCATAAACGCCCCATAGCCCGCCCCATTGAGCCCCATAGCCCGCCCCCATAGCCCCCCATTCCCCATAAACCCCCCCCATTCAGCTACAAACACCCCATAGCCCCCCCATTGAGCCCCATAGCCCGCCCCATAGCCCCCCCATTCAGCCCCATAGACACCCCATAGACCCCCCCATTCAGCCCCATAAACACCCCATAGCCCCCCCATTCAGCCCCATAGACCCCCCCATTCAGCCCCATAAACACCCCATAGCCCCCCCATTCAGCCCCATAGCCCGCCCCATAGCCCCCCCATTCAGCCCCATAAACCCCCCCATTCAGCCCCATAAACACCCCATAGCCCCCCCATTCAGCCCCATAGCCCGCCCCATAGCCCCCCATTGAGCCCCATAGCCCGCCCCATAGCCCCACCTGGTAGAGCTGCCCCATGGTGGCGCTCGTGGGGGGGATGACGTTGTTGACGAAGAAGAAGAGCGCGTCCTCGGCCCGCAGGTGGATCCGCTTCCGGATCAGGAAGTAAAACTGCCCCACTGCCCGCCCCAAAACAGGCCAAAATCAACCCAAAACCGGGCCGAGATGACGTCAGAGATGACGTAATAAGGGGGGGACACACACACCCCCCCCCCTCTTTACCTGTCAGGTCCGATGGCACCAGGTATTTCTTCTTATCCAGGTCCCCAATGCGGGCTTTAGGAGCCTTCTCCACTATCACCTATGGGGAGATGGGGTTAAAGGGACCCCCCCATTGCAAATGGTACGGTCCAAAGGGACCCATAGGGGGCTATGGAGGGGCTTGGGAGGGTCCATTGGGGACGGGGGGAGCCGAAGTGGAACCAGGGGGGAACCGAACCGGGGCCTGAAAGACCCGAAAGGAGCCGAACCGGAACCGGGAGGACCCGAAAGGAGCCGAACCGGAACCGGGGAGACCCGAAAAGACCCGAACCGGAACCGGGGAGACCCGAAAAGACCCGAACCAGAACCGGGGAGACCCGAAGGGACCCGAACCGGAACCGGGAGGACCCGAAAGGCCCCGAACCGGAACCGGGGGGACCCGAAGGGACCCGAACCGGGAGGACCCGAAAGGACCCGAACCGGGAGGACCCGAAAAGACCCGAATCGGAACCGGGGGCACCCGAAAAGACCCGAAGGGACCCGAACCGGAACCGGGGAGACCCGAAAAGACCCGAAGGGACCCGAACCAGAACCGGGAGGACCCGAAGGGACCCGAACCGGAACTGGGAGGACCCGAAAGGACCCGAACCGGAACCGGGGGGACCCGAAGGGACCCGAACCGGGAGGACCCGAAAAGACCCGAAAAGACCCGAACCGGAACCGGGGGCACCCTTAAATACCCGAAGGGACCCGAAGCGGTTCCGGAAGGCCCCGGAGGTTCCGACCGAGGCCGAACAGGTGCCGGAAAGACCCGAAGAGACCCGAAGGGAGCCGAACCGGAACCGAGGGTCCCAAAGGACCCGGATCGGAACCGGGGGGACCCGAACCGGTGCCGGAAACACCCGAAGGGACCCGAACAGGAACCGGGGGTCCCGAAGGACCCGAACCGGTGCCGGAAACACCCGAAGGGAGCCGAACCGGAACCGAGGGTCCCGAAGGACCCCAAAGGACCCGAACCGGAACCGGGGGTCCCGAGAGACCCCGAACGGTGCCGGAAACACCCGAATGGACCCGAACCGGAACCGGGGGTCCCGAGAGACCCCGATCGGTGCCGGAAACACCCGAATGGACCCGAACCGGAACCGGGGGTCCCGAGAGACCCCGAACGGTGCCGGAAACACCCGAACGGACCCGAAGCGGTTCCGGAAGGCCCCGAAGGCTTCCGGGAGGCCCAAATCGATACCGGTGGCGGCGAAGGGGGGGGGGTGTTTCACGTTACCGGCACCGGACGGAACCAAAGGGGGGGTGGACAACGGGGGGGGGGTGTTTGGTGTCTATATCCGCTCACCGGCACTCTATCCGGGTACTTCTTGCGTATCTTCTCGCCCTCACAACGGCGCTTCTCGAACGGGTGCTCCTCCTTGTACAGGAACTTCATGATGGCGGCGGCGGAGGAGGAGGAGGAACCGGTACCGGCAGCAATGGCGGAAGAGAAGGGGGGGGGGGGGGGGCGCAGATCTCGGCCCCCGCCGGCGCCAC
>NW_026636640.1:0-2368 GCF_028554395.1 Pezoporus wallicus
CCAAACGTTCGTGCTGTACTCACTGTGCTGCTGGGCAGCTGAGAGACACCACCTGAGAATTCGGATTCAAATGGACTTTTAGGTATGAAACCGAGGAGAGACTGCAATGATGGTGACACCGTTGCAAATCTGCTTGTGTGCTGAAGAGACACAGCACTAGCTTTCCCTGCTGGTCCTTCTGCCGTGTGAGCAGATGCCACTGTTCATTCTGTGCTGTGTTGCTGCCAGCAGGGAGCAGGCTCTGGACTGATTCCATTCAAATGCTTTTCCTGTATGAGTGTTAGCAGTGAAAGCAACGATGGAGGCACCAATGTAAAGGTGATTGTGTGCTGAACAGGTCCAGCACCAGCTTTCAATCCTTGCTCTTCTGCTGTGGGAGCAGATGCCAAATGTTCGTGCTGTACTCACTGTGCTGCTGGGCAGCTGAGAGACACCACCTGAGAATTTGGATTCAAATGGACTTTTAGGTATGAAACCGAGGAGAGACTGCAATGATGGTGACCCCGTTGCAAAGCTGCTTGTGTGCTGAAGAAGCCCAGCACTAGCTTTCCCTGATGATCCTTCTCCCGTGTGAGCAGATGCCACTGTTCATTCTGTGCTGACTGTGTTGCTGCGCAGCAGAGAGCAGGCTCTGGACTGATTCCATTCAAATGCTTTTCCTGTATGAAAGTGAGCAGTGAAAGCAACGATGGAGGCACCAATGTAAAGGTGATTGTGTGCTGAACAGGTCCAACACCAGCTTTCAATCCTGGCTCTTCTGCTGTGGGAGCAGAGGCCAAACGTTCGTGCTGTACTCACTGTGATGATGGGCAGCTGAGAGACACCACCTGAGAATTTGGATTCAAATGGACTTTTAGGTATGAAACCGAGGAGAGACTGCAATGATGGTGACCCCGTTGCAAAGCTCCTTGTGTGCTGAAGAGACACAGCACTAGCTTTCCCTGCTTGTCCTTCTGCCGTGTGAGCAGATGCCACTGTTCATTCTGTGCTGTGTTGCTGCCAGCAGGGAGCAGGCTCTGGACTGATTCTATTCAAATGCTTTTCCTGTATGAATGTTAGCAGTGAAAGCAACGATGGAGGCACCAGTGTAAAGGGGATTGTGTGCTGAACAGGTCCAGCACCAGCTTTCAATCCTGGCTCTTCTGCTGTGGGAGCAGAGGCCAAACGTTCGTGCTGTACACACTGTGCTGCTGGGCAGCTGAGAGAGACCACCTGAGAATTTTGATTCAAATGGACTTTTAGGTATGAAACCGAGGAGAGACTGCAATGATGGTGACCCCGTTGCAAAGCTGCTTGTGTGCTGAAGAGACACAGCCCTAGCTTTCCCTGCTGGTCCTTCTGCCGTGTGAGCAGATGCCACTGTTCATTCTGTGCTGTGTTGCTGCGCAGCAGAGAGCAGGCTCTGGACTGATTCCATTCAAATGCTTTTCCTGTAGGAAAGTGAGCAGTGAAAGCAACGATGGAGGCACCAATGTAAAGGGGATTGTGTGCTGAACAGGTCCAGCACCAGCTTTCAATCCTGGCTCTTCTGCTGTGGGAGCAGAGGACAAGCATTCGTGCTGTACTCACTGTGCTGCTTTGCAGCTGAGCGACACCACCTGAGAATTCGGATTCAAATGGACTTTTAGGTATGAAACCGAGGAGAGACTGGAATGATGGTGACCCCGTTGCAAAGCTGCTTGTGTGCTGAAGAAGCAGAGCACTAGCTTTCCCTGCTGGTCCTTCTGCCGTGTGAGCAGATGCCACTGTTCATTCTGTGCTGACTCTGTTGCTGCGCAGCAGAGAGCAGGCTCTGGACTGATTCCATTCAAATGCTTTCCTGTATGAAAGTGAGCAGTGAAAGCAACGATGGAGGCACCAATGTAAAGGTGATTGTGTGCTGAACAGGTCCAGCACCAGCTTTCAATCCTTGCTCTTCTGCTGTTGGAGCAGATGCCAAACGTTCGTGCTGTACTCACTGTGCTGCTGGGCAGCTGAGAGAGACCACCTGAGAATTTGGATTCAAATGGACTTTTAGGTATGAAACCGAGGAGAGACTGCAATGATGGTGACCCCGTTGCAAAGCTCCTTGTGTGCTGAAGAGACACAGCACTAGCTTTCCCTGCTGGTCCTTCTGCCGTGTGAGCAGATCCCACGGTTCATTCTGTGCTGTGTTGCTGCCAGCAGGGAGCAGGCTCTGGACTGATTCTATTCAAATGCTTTTCCTGTATGAGTGTTAGCAGTGAAAGCAACGATGGAGGCACCAATGTAAAGGGGATTGTGTGCTGAACAGGTCCAGCACCAGCTTTCAATCCTTGCTCTTCTGCTGTTGGAGCAGAGGCCAAACGTTCGTGCTGTACTCACTGTGCTGCTGGGCAGCTGAGAGACA
>NW_026636641.1:0-2397 GCF_028554395.1 Pezoporus wallicus
TCCATACTGGCTGCACTGGTCCACACTGGTCTGCACTAGTCCATACTGGCCGCACTGGTCCATCCTGATCACACTGGTCCATACTGGTCAGAGTAGCCCATAGATACCAGTGCATATTGGCCACACTGACCCATACTGGTCCATACTGGTCACACTGACCCATACTGGTCACACTGACCCATACTGGTCCATACTGGCCCACACTGGTCCACACTGGTCCACACTGGTCCATACTGGTCACACTGACCCTTACTGGTCACACTGATTGCACTTGTCCCTACTGGTCACACTGACCCTTACTGGTCTATACTGGCCCACACTGGTCCATGCTGGCCCACACTGGTCCACACTGGTCCATACTTGTCCATACTGGTCCACACTGACCCATACTGGTCACACTGACCCATACTGGTCCATACTGGCCCACACTGGTCCACACTGGTCCATACTGGTCACACTGACCCTTATTGGTCACACTGATTGCACTTGTCCCTACTGGTCACACTGACCCTTACTGGTCTATACTGGCCCATACTGGTCCATGCTGGCCCACACTGGTCCATACTTGTCCATACTGGCCGCACTGGCCCATACTGGTCACACTGATCCATACCGGTCCGTACCAGTCCATACTGGTCACACTGGTCCATACCAGTCCATACTGGTCACACTGGTCCATACCAGTCCATACTGGTCACACTGATCCATACCGGTCCATACTAGTCCATACTGGCCCACACTAGTCCATACTGGCTGCACAGACCCATACTGGTCCATACTGGTCACACTGGTCCATACTGGTCAGAGTGGCCCATATGAGTCCATACCGGTCACACTGGTCCATACCAGTCCATACTGGCTGCACAGACCCATACTGGTCCATACTGGTCACACTGGTCCATACTGGTCAGAGTGGCCCATATGAGTCCATACCGGTCACACTGGTCCATACCAGTCCATACTGGCCTGCACTGGTCCACACTAGTCTATACTGGCCACACTGACCCATACTGGTCCATACTGGTCACACTGATCCATACTGGTCTATACTGGCCCGCACTGGTCTATACCGGTCACACTGATCCATACCGGTCCATACTGGTCCATACTGGCCTGCATTGACCCATACTGGTCTATACTGGCCCGCACTGGTCCATATTGGTCCATACCGGTCACACTGATCCATAATGGTCCATACTGGTCCATACCAGTCTATACTGGCCCACACTGGTCCATACTGGTCCATACTGGTCACACTGATCCATACCGGTCCATACTGGCCTATACCGGTCTATATTGGCCCGCACTGGTCCATACTGGTCACACTGATCCGTACAACTACATGCTGGTCCATACTGGTCCATACTGGCCCGCACTGGTCCATACCAGTCACACTGATCCATACCAGTCCATACTGGCCTGCACTGGTCCATACTGGTCCATACCGGTCACACTGATCTATACCGGTCCGTACTGGCCCACACTGGTCCGTACTGGCCCGCACTGATCCATACTGGTCCATAGTGCTCCATACTGGCCTGCACTGGTCCATATCGGTCCATACCGGTCCATACTGGCCTGCACTGGTCCATACTGGTCTATACTGGCCCGCACTGGTCCATACTGGCCCATACTGGCCTGCACTGACCCATACTGGCCCGCACTGGTCCATACTGGTCCATACTGGCCTGCACTGACCCATACTGGCCCGCACTGGTCCATACTGGTCCATACTGGTCACACTGATCCATACCGCTCCATACTGGTCCATACCGGTCCATACCGGTCCGTACTGGTCCATACTGCTCCATACTGGTCCATACCGCTCCATACTGGTCCATACTGGTCTATACTGGCCCGCACTGGTCCATACTGGTCTATACTGGCCCACACTGGTCCATACTGGTCCATACTGGCCCGCACTGGTCCATACTGGTCCATACTGGTCACACTGATCCATACCGCTCCATACTGGTCCATACTGGTCCATACCGGTCCATACCGGTCCGTACTGGTCCATACTGGTCCATACTGGTCCATACCGGTCCATACTGGTCCATACCGGTCCATACCGGTCCATACCGGTCCATACCGGTCCATACTGGTCCATACTGGTCCATACTGGTCCATACCGCTCCATACTGGTCCATACTGGTCTATACTGGCCCGCACTGGTCCATACTGGTCTATACTGGCCCACACTGGTCCATACTGGTCCATACTGGCCCGCACTGGTCCATACTGGTCACACTGATCCATACCGCTCCATACCGGTCCATACTGGTCCATACCGGTCCATACCGGTCCATACTGGTCCGTACTGGTCCATACTGGTCCATACCGGTCCATACCGCTCCATACTGGTCCATACTGGTCTATACTGGCCCGCACTGGTCC
>NW_026636642.1:0-241 GCF_028554395.1 Pezoporus wallicus
CCAGATCCATGCACAAGAGCCCAAATTCCTTTAGGACCCCTCCAAATCCCATTGGGATCCCCAGAAACCCCCCAATTCCCTCCCATGATCCTCCCCGACGCCCCCCAACCCCTCCTTTAACCCCCAACCCCCCCGGGTTTCCTCCTTAACTCGGGGCTCAGGTACCAGCACCTCAAGAAGATTCAGGTTTGGGGGGCGGGGTGGGGAGTGTTAGAGGGTTTTGGGGGGCTCTATGGGGTTT
>NW_026636643.1:0-241 GCF_028554395.1 Pezoporus wallicus
CCTTCTGCCATGGGAGCAGATGCCACTGTTCATTCTGTGCTGACTGTGTTGCTGCGCAGCCGAGGGCAGGCTCTGGACTGATTCCATTCAAATGCTTTTCCTGTATGAAAGTGAGCAGTGAAAGCAACGGTGGAGGCACCAATGTAAAGGGGATTGTGTGCTGAACAGGTCCAGCACCAGCTTTCAATCCTGGCTCTTCTGCTGTGGGAGCAGAGGCCAAACGTTCGTGCTGTAGTCACTG
>NW_026636644.1:0-2398 GCF_028554395.1 Pezoporus wallicus
ACCCCACATCCGAGCCCCTTGGAATTGGGGGTAACCCCCCCCCCCCCCCCCAACCCCATATAAGGGTCACCCCCACATCTGACCCATTTCGCCCCACATCCCATCGCAGGTTTTGGGGTCCTGGCTGCCATTGGTGGGGCCGGGGGCGGCTGAGGACCGGGGCCGCATCGTGGAGCTGGTGTTGAGCAGGATGCGAGCGGAGCTGCCCCGGCCCCGCAGCCCTTCCCCTGCCAGGCTGCGGCCTCAGGTAACCCCCCCCCAGCGCCCCACAAGTCCCTCTTGGCGCCCCATAAGTCCCCATTGAGCTCCTTGATATCTACAGGACCCCCCCCCCCCAAGTCTTCCCCATGGGGTCCTGACCCACTCCTCCTCTTTCTGCCCCATAGATGTCGGTGACTCAGCAGCGACCCCCACCCCAAGGTGAGTGACCCCTCCCTCCGCCCCCCAAAAAACCCCATGGGGGTCCCCAAAAAAACAAGGGACACCCCAAAAAGCACCCATTGCACCCACGGCACCCCCAAATTGACCCCTCCTAAGCCTCTCCCTTGCCCCCATTGTAGACACCCCATAATTGGGTGCCCCCCCTTTTTAAGCCCCGCCCTTTTTAAGCCCGGCCCCTTCGAAGTCCCGTCCCGATGAGCCCCGCCCTCTTAAGCCCCGCCCCTTTTAAGCCCCCACTTTAAGCCCCGCCCCTTCGAAGTCCCATCCCGATGAGCCCCGCCCTCTTAAGCCCCGTCCCTTTTAAGCACTGCCCCTTCAACGTCCCATCCTGTTAAGCCCCGCCCCTTTTTAAAGTACCACCCGATAAGCCCCGCCCCCTCTCAAGCCCCGCCCCCCCCCGTTTCTTTCCCTTCACAGGGGCTCCACCGCCGTCCGGCCCCGCCCAGCCCCGCCCACAGCCGCAGGGGCAGCCCCGCCCACCTGGGGGCGTGGCCTCCCCACGCCCCGCCTCCCCTGGCCCCACCTCGCCGCGAGGCCCCCCCCAGCCCCGCCCCCAGACCCCGCCCACTTCCCCGCAGCCGCGCCCTCAGACGCCTCCGCCTGCTGCTCAGCCCCGCCCCCAAACCCCGCCCACTGCTCAGCCCCGCCCCCAAACCCCGCCCACTGCTCAGCCCCGCCCTCAAGCCTCGCCCACTGCTCAGCCCCGCCCCCAAGCCCCGCCCACTGCACAGCCCCGCCCCCAAGCTCCCGCCACTTCCCCCCAACCCCGCTCCCAGGCTCCGCCCACTGCGCAGCCCCGCCCCCAAGCCCCACCCAGTTCCCCGCAGCCCTGCTCTCAAGCCCCACCCACTGCACAACCCCGCCCTCAAGCCCCGCCCACCTCCCCTCAACCCCGCCCTCAAGCCCCGCCCCTTGCGCAGCCCCGCCCCCAGGGCCCTCCCACTTCTCAGCCCCGCCCTCACTCCCCGCCCACCTCCCCTCAACCCCGCCCCCCGGGCCCGCAGGCCCCGCCCACCACTCGCCAGCCCCGCCCCCAAGCCCCGCCCCTTGCCCCCAAACCAGCTCTGGCTCCTAAACCGGGCACAGCCCAGCCCCCCAGGTAAGTCAAGGGGGGGGGAATGGGGTGGGCGGGGCTTAACGCTTGGCTCCGCCCCTAAACCCCGCCCCTTTCCATCCTTCTAGCCCCACCCCCGAGCAGGGGGGCCCCGAGGGGCTCCGGTCCCTGCGGCAGAGCTTCGCCTCCCTCTTTACCGACTAAATGGATGGCTCCATCGCCCCCCACATCCCCCCCACATCCCCCCCATATCCCCCCCACATCCCCCCCATATCCCCCCCATATCCCCCCCATATCCCCTATAGAGCCTGGGGTCACCCTTCGCCCCCCAACTCCTCCTCGCGTGCCCCATAAGCCCCGCCCCCCCGGAGGATGGGGAGGGCGCAGTGACGTGATGGTGACGTTTGTGCTCGTGACTGTGCGTAAGCCCCGCCCACGGTGTAAGCTCCGCCCCCCCCCCCCCGACCCCGATGTGTGTGGTGGGGGGGCAATAAAGGCCCAGAGCCGCTGCTGTGTTACTTGGTGGGTGCTATGGGGTTGGGGGGGTTGGACCCTATAGATAGATATAGGGGAGCCTATTGGTGTGTATGGGGGGGGTTGGACCCTATAGATAGATATAGGGGAGCCTATTGGTGTGTATGGGGGGAGTTGGACCCTATAGATAGATATAGGGGAGCCTATTGGTGTGTATGGGGGGAGTTGGACCCTATAGATGGATATAGGGGAGCCTATTGGTGTGTATGGGGGGGGTTGGACCCTATAGATAGATATAGGGGAGCCTATTGGTGTGTATGGGGGGGGTTGGACCCTATAGATAGATATAGGGGAGCCTATTGGTGTGTATGGGGGGGGTTGGACCCTATAGATAGATATAGGGGAGCCTATTGATGTGTATGGGGGGGG
>NW_026636645.1:0-2366 GCF_028554395.1 Pezoporus wallicus
TGGCTGCCCATCAGCACAGTCAGTAGAGCACGAACGTCTGGCCTCTGCTCCCAGAGCCGAAGAGCCAGGAGGGAAAGCATGTGCTGGGCATCTTCAGCACACAGTCAGCTTTGCAACGGTGTCACCATCATTGCTGTCGCTCCTCGCTTTCATACTTAAAAGTCCATTTGAGTGCAACCTCTCTGAAGGTTGTTCTCGGCTGCCCAGGGGCAGAACGATTAGTGCACGAACGTCTGGCTTCTGCTCCCAGATCCGAAGAGCCAGGAGGGAAATCATGTGCTGGGCATCTTCAGCACACAGTCAGCTTTGCAACGGTGTCACCATCATTGCTGTCGCTCCTCGCTTTCATACCTAAAGGTCCATTTGAATGCACCCTCTTCGGAGCTTGCTCTCGGCTGCCCAGCTGCACAGTGAGTAGAGCACGAACAGTTGCCGTCTGCTCCCACAATCGAAGAGCCAGGAGGGAAAGCTGTTGAAAGCTTAGGGTTAGGGTTAGGGTTAGGGTTAGGGTTAGGGGTTAGGGTTAGGGGTTAGGGTTAGGGTTAGGGTTAGGGTTAGGGTTAGGGTTAGGGGTTAGGGTTAGGGTTAGGGTTAGGGTTATGGTTAGGGTTAGGGTTAGGGTTAGGGTTAGGGTTAGGGTTAGGGTTAGGGTTAGGGTTAGGGTTAGGGGTTAGGGTTAGGGTTAGGGTTAGGGTTAGGGGGTTAGGGTTAGGGTTAGGGTTAGGGTTAGGGGTTAGGGTTAGGGGTTAGGGTTAGGGTTAGGGTTAGGGTTAGGGTTAGTGTTAGGGTTAGGGTTAGGGTTAGGGTTAGGGTTAGGGTTAGGGTTGCCGTCTGCTCCCACAGTCGAAGAGCCAGGAGGGAAAGCATGTGCGGGGCATCTTCAGCACACAGTCAGCTTTGCAATACTGTCACCATTATTGCTGTCACTCCTCGGTTTCATGCCTAAAAGTACATTTGAATGCAACCTCTCCAAAGCTGCTTCTCAGCTGCCCAGAAGCTCAGCGATTAGTGCACGAACGTCTGGCCTCTGCTCCCAGATCCGAAGAGCCAGGAGGGAAAGCATGTGCTGGGCATCTTCAGCACACAGTCAGCTTTGCAACGGTGTCACCATCATTGCTGTCGCTTCTCGCTTTCATACCTAAAGGTCCATTTGAATGCACCCTCTTCGGAGCTTGCTCTCGGCTGCCCAGCAGCACAGTGTGTAGAGCACGAACAGTTGCCGTCTGCTCCCACAATCGAAGAGCCAGGAGGGAAAGCTGGTGCTGGGCATCTTCAGCACACAGACAGCTATGCAACGGGGTCACCATCATTGCTGTCGCTCCTCACTTTCATATCTACAAGTGCCTTTGAATGCACCCTCTCCGGAGCTGGCTCTCGGCTGCCCAGCAGCACAGTGAGTAGAGCACGAACGTCTGCCGTCTGCTCCCACAGTCGAAGAGCCAGGAGGGAAAGCATGTGCTGGGCATCTTCAGCACACAGTCAGCTTTGCAACGGTGTCACCATCATTGCTGTCGCTCCTCGCTTTCATACCTAAAGGTCCATTTGAATGCACCCTCTTCTGAGCTTGCTCTCGGCTGCCCAGCAGCACAGTGAGTAGAGCACGAACGGTTGCCGTCTGCTCCCACAGTCGAAGAGCCAGGAGGGAAAGCATGTGCTGGGCATCTTCAGCACACAGTTAGCTTTGCAACGGTGTCACCATCATTGCTGTCGCTCCTCGCTTTCATACCTAAAAGTCCACTCGAATGCAACCTCTACGGAGCTTGCTCTGAGCTGCCAAGTAGCACAGCGATTAGAGCACGAACGTCTGGCCTCTGCTCCCAGAGCCGAAGAGCCAGGAGGGAAAGCATGTGCTGGGCATCTTCAGCACACAGTCAGCTTTGCAACGGTGTCACCATCATTGCTGTCGCTCCTCGCTTTCATACTTAAAAGTCCATTTGAGTGCAACCTCTCCGAAGCTTGTTCTCGGCTGCCCAGGGGCAGAACGATTAGTGCACACGAACGTCTGGCTTCTGCTCCCAGATCCGAAGAGCCAGGAGGGAAAGCATGTGCTGGGCATCTTCAGCACACAGTCAGCTTTGCAACGGTGTCACCATCATTGCTGTCGCTCCTCGCTTTCATACCTAAAGGTCCATTTGAATGCACCCTCTTCGGAGCTTGCTCTCGGCTGCCCAGCTGCACAGTGAGTAGAGCACGAACAGTTGCCGTCTGCTCCCACAATCGAAGAGCCAGGAGGGAAAGCTGGTGAAAGCTTAGGGTTAGGGTTAGGGTTAGGGTTAGGGTTAGGGTTTGGGGTTAGGGTTAGGGGTTAGGGTTAGGGTTAGGGTTAGGGTTAGGGTTAGGGGTTAGGGTTAGGCTTAGGGTTATGG
>NW_026636646.1:0-244 GCF_028554395.1 Pezoporus wallicus
GTTTCAATTTGATGGAAATGGGGAAAAATGGGTTAGAAATGAGCGAAAAACTCTGAAACCAGGAAAGAATTGGGCAAAAATTAGCAAGGAAAAAAAAAGCTTAAAAGGTGTTTAAACGTGGCAAAAATAGGATAGAAACTGCCAAAAATGGATTAAAAGGGGTTAGAACTTGACAAAAGTGGGTTAGGAAAGGGGAAAAATAACTTAAAAATGGTTAGAAATTGAGAAATTTGTGTTAGGAAAA
>NW_026636647.1:0-2420 GCF_028554395.1 Pezoporus wallicus
TGCCGCCCCATGGGCACCCATTGCAGCCCCATTGCAGCCCCATTACCCCCCATTGCCGCCCCATAGGCACCCATTGCAGCCCCATTGCTGCCCCATTACCCCCCATTGCCGCCCCATGGGCACCCATTGCAGCCCCATTGCAGCCCCATTGCTGCCCCATTGCAGCCCCATTGCACCCCCATTGTCCCCATTGCTGCCCCAATGCTGCCCCATTGCCCCCACCTCCAGTGCCCGGCGCTGCGGACCACGACCTGCCTCTGCGCACACGCACTTCCGGTGCGCGTTGCCGTGGCAACGCGCTCGCCGTGCTAACGCCGCCACCCCATTGGCTGGCGCCACCGCAAGCCCCGCCCAGGAAGGGTGACGGCTCCTTGAGAGAACATGCGCTGAAGCGGCAAGATGGGCGCCGCCATCTTGGATGGACCAGCATCTGTACGGCACCGTGGGCGCCGCCATCTTGGTGTACGGCACTTGGGGGCCGTCATATCAGGAGGACAGGCATCTAGGGAGGGAAGCATGCCACCATGGAGGCCGCCATCTTGGATACACCAGCACCTAAGCAGTGCTGTACGGCACATGGGCGCCGCCATCTTGGATACACCACTAATGCTGAATGCTTCTTGGGCGCCGCCATTTATGTGTACGGCACATGGGCGCCGCCATCTTGGATGCACCAGCACCTAAGCAGTGCTGTACGGCACATGGGCGCCGCCATCTTGGTGTACGGCACTTGGGGGCCGCCATATCAGGAGGACAGGCATCTAGGGAGGGCCGCATGCCACCATGGAGGCCACCATCTTGGACACACCAGCACCTAAGCAGTGCTGTACGGCACATGGGCGCCGCCATCTTGGATGCACCAGCACCTAAGCAGTGCTGTACGGCACATGGGCGCCGCCATCTTGAACACACGGCACTTGGGGGTGGCCATATTAGGCGTAACATCATCTAGGGAGGGCCATATGACACCATGGAGGCCGCCATCTTGGATACACCCGCACCCAAGCACTGCTGTACGGCACAAGAGCACCACCATATTGGAAGCACCAGCAGCAAAGCAGTGCTGTACGGCATCTTGGGCGCTGCCATCTTTGTGTACGGCACATGAGAGCCGCCATCTTGCATGTCCCACCAACAGTCAATGCTGTACGGCATCTTGGGAGCCGCCATATTGGATGCACCAGTACCTTAAGCATTGCACAGCACATGGGCGCCGCCATCTTGGATGTACCACCAATAGTACTGTACAGCGTCTTGGGCGCCGCCATCTTTGCGTACGGCACATGGGCGCCGCCATCTTGGATGCCCCAGAAGCTACGCAATGTACAGCACATGGGCGCCGCCATCTTGGATGCACCGGTATCTAAGCAGCGTAAGGCACTTGGGGGCCGCCATCTTTGCGTACGGCACATGGGCGCCGCCATCTTGGATGCACCGGTATCTAAGCAGCGTAAGGCACTTGGGGGCCGCCATCTTTGCGTACGGCACATGGGCGCCGCCATCTTGGCTGCCCCAGAGGCTACGCAGTGTACAGCACATGGGCGCCGCCATCTTGGATGCCCCACCACGACCCCCAGACCCCGTCCACATCAACGGATGCACTCAAAGCCACTGTGTGGGGCGAGGGTGGGGGTTCCTTTACTACATGTGAAGGGGTCACAAGCCCCAGGGGGGTCAGTCCAGCTGCCCCTATGGGGGGGGGGTGTGGGGGCAATTCCATGTCACGACTTGGAATACCTCCTCCGGATGGAATCACGATAGAACTGGAAGATGGTGTCGGCGGCGCTCTGGGCTGCAGCGATGCACTGCTGCATCTAAAAGGTGGTGGTGGGGGGGAGACAAAGGGGGTGTTGCGATGGGTGCTACGCCACCCATAGCACCCATAGCACCCCATAACGCTCACCTCCTCCATGGAGCAGCTCCCTTTGGTGCTGGCCATGAGCACCTTCTTCTCGGCGCTGTCGATGGCGAAGGTGAGGACGGCGCGAGCCTCCTGCGATGGAAATGGGGGGGGGGGGGGGGGGTTAAGAGGGTTATGGGGTGGGGGGGAGGGGGTCCAATGGGATTGGGTGGGGGTGGGGAGCACCCACCTTCTCCTGCTGGCTGCTGGGGTCCAGCACGAGGGAGCCATCGGGGAGCAGGGCGCAGGCGACGCCGCAGAACAGGGAGGCCAAGGGCAGCCCCGCGTCCAGCAGCCCCATGCAGGCGGCATTGAGGCAGCACGAGAGCAGCTTTGGGGGGGGGTTAAGGAAATTCCCCCTTTTTCACCCCAAAATAGGCATTTCCCCCCTCTAAATCCTGTTTTCCTGCCCCAAACCAGCACTTTGTACCCTAAAACCCCGCTTTTTCCATCCCAAATCCCCCCTTTTTCACCCCAAAATCCCCACTTTCAATCCCCAACCCATTTTCTACCCTAAAAC
>NW_026636648.1:0-243 GCF_028554395.1 Pezoporus wallicus
AGCACATGCTTTCCTCCTGGCTCTTCGGCTCTGGGAGCAGAGGCCAGACGTTCGTGCACTAATCGCTGAGCTACTGGGCAGCTGAGAAGCAGCTTTGGAGAGGTTGCATTCAAATGTACTTTTAGGTATGAAACCGAGGAGTGACAGCAATAATGGTGACAGCATTGCAAAGCTGACTGTGTGCTGAAGATGCCCAGCACATGCTTTCCTCCTGGCTCTCGTGCTCTACTCACTGTGCTTCTG
>NW_026636649.1:0-238 GCF_028554395.1 Pezoporus wallicus
CCTAACCCTAACCCTAACCCCTAACCCTAACCCCTAACCCTAACCCGAACCCTAACCCTAACCCTAACCCTAAGCTTTCACCAGCTTTCCCTCCTGGCTCTTCGATTGTGGGAGCAGACGGCAACTGTTCGTGCTCTACTCACTGTGCAGCTGGGCAGCCGAGAGCAAGCTCCGAAGAGGGTGCATTCAAATGGACCTTTAGGTATGAAAGCGAGGAGCGACAACAATGATGGTGACA
>NW_026636650.1:0-2363 GCF_028554395.1 Pezoporus wallicus
GGTTCCCGGGCTTCCTGAGTTTCAGCCAATCCTGTTGTCTTCTTTTCGCGGGCTTCCTGGGTTTCAGCCAATCCTGTTGTCTTCTTTTCCCGGGCTTCTCCACCTGTTGCTGGGGTCTTGTCTCTGGGTGAAGAAATATTATGTCTCTCACAAGTCTGACCGCCATCTTAGACCCATAAATTCCACTCCTTAGGTGTTTCTTTGTTCAGCGCACAGGTTTCACAACGTTCTGCAACAGGACATATCTCTAAGTTACCTATTCCGCCGCCCCCCTTTTCTAAGAACATCCATGCAATTTAAACAATGGACAAAAAGTTTATTTGCACAATACAGCGGTTGACCCAGGGGAATTATTCCCTTGTTTCTTCTTCCTCCTCACTGTGGTATTGACAGGGACACTTACCATACCCTTTGCACATAGCACAATGATCACAAGGGATTCCATCTCCACACGAAGTGCAGTGACCACTAGGACCCCTGAGTTGCTGACACGGATCACTCTGATGTAACTCACAGGATCAAAAGGGTCATTTTTGCCTGGCTCATTTGCTGTCATGGGGGGGCTCTGGACAGGGCTGGGCCCTGTTTGTGTACACGTGTATACATGTGCTTACACGTGTGTATGTGTGTACATGTGCTTACACATGTGTACTTGTGCTCACACGTGTGTAGAAGTGTGTACATGTGCTTACACATGTGTACATGTGTACCTGTGCTTACACGTGTGTACAAGTGTGTACATGTGCTTACACATGTGTACATGTGTACCTGTGCTCACACGTGTGTTCAAGTGTGTACATGTGCTTACACATGTATACATGTGTACCTGTGCTTACACGTGTGTACATGTGCTTACACATGTGTACATGTGTACCTGTGCTCACACGTGTGTACAAGTGTGTACATGTGCTTACACGTGTGTACAGGTGTGTACATGTGCTTACACGTGTGTACGTGTTTACACTTGTGTACACGCGCTGACACGTGTGTACGTTTGTACCTGTGCTCACACGTGTGTACAAGTGTGTTCATGTGCTCACACGTGTGTACAGGTGTGCACATGTGCTTACACGTGTGTACCTGTGTACCTGTGCTCACACGTGTGTACAAGTGTGTACATGTGCTCACACGTGTGCACGTGTGTACCTGTGCTTACACGTGTGTACCTGTGCTCACATGTGTGTACAAGTGTGTACCTGTGCTTACACGTGTGTACGTGTGTACCTGTGCTCACACGTGTGTACAAGTGTGTACCTGTGCTCACACGTGTGTATGTGTGTACCTGTGCTTACACGTGTGTACCTGTGCTCACACCTGTGTACAAGTGTGTTCATGTGGTCACACGTGTGTACAGGTGTGTACATGTGCTTACATGTCTGTACATGTTTACATTTCTGTACATGCGCTGACACGTGTGTATGTGTGTACCTGTGCTCACACGTGTGTGCAAGTGTGTACATGTGCTCACACGTGTGTACAGGTGTGTACATGTGCTTACACGTGTGTACCTGTGCTCACACGTGTGTACAAGCGTGCACATGTGCTCACACGTGTGTACTGGTATGTACATGTGCTTACACGTGTGTACGTGTTTACACTTGAATACACGTGTGTACATGCGCTGTTGTGTGTACGTGTGTACCTGTGCTCACACGTGTGTACATGTGCTTACACGTGTGTACGTGTTTACACTTGTGTACACATGTGTACATGCGCTGACACGTGTGTACATGTGCTGACACGTGTGTACGTGTGTACCTGTGCTCACACGTGTGTACAAGTGTGTACATTCACTGACACGTGTGTACATGTGTACCTGTGCTCACACGTGTGTACAGGTGTGTACATGTGCTTACACGTGTGTACCTGTGCTTACACTTGTGTACACGTGTGTACATGCGCTGACACGTGTGTACGTGTGTACCTGTGCTTACACGTGTGTACAAGTGTGTACATGTGCTTACATGTGTGTACCTGTGCTCACACGTGTGTACATGTGTATACATGTGCTCACACGTGTGTACAAGTGTGTACATGCTCTGACACGTGTGTACGTGTGTACCTGTGCTTACACGTGTGTACAAGTGTGTACATGCTCTGACATGTGTGTACAGGTGTGTACATGTGCTTACACGTGTGTATGTGTTTACACTTGTGTACACTTGTGTACACACGCTGACACATGTGTACATGCGCTGACACGTGTGTACAAGTGTGTACATGTGCTCACACGTGTGTACAGGTGTGTACATGCGCTGACACGTGTGTACAAGTGTTTACATGTGCTCACACGTGTGTACAGGTGTGTACATGTGCTTACACGTGTGTACGTGTTTACACTTGTGTACACGTGTGTACATGCG